>NW_015558640.1:44975-48125 GCF_001515605.1 Sinocyclocheilus anshuiensis
GGCTTGAATGTGAGAAAGCAAGAATGAAATAAAATCTGTTTTTTAAGTGACCAATGAATTTCAGTCTGTTCCTCACACAAAGCTATCATATGGTTACAGAAGTCTCAGAATATACCATATTACATGTATGGATTATATATATGATGTTTATGGTGCTTTTTGGGCTTTTCTTTGAAACTACACTACCGTTCAAAAATACATTTAGGATCAGTAAGATTTTGTTCTTTAAAGAAATTAATACTTTTATATAGCATTAAATTGATCAAAAGTGTTCCCTGGACCACAAGTGACAATAAAGACATTTACATTGTTACAAAAAATGTTTTTCTTTTGAACTTTCTGTTCATCAAAAAATCCTGAAAGAAAATGTATCACAGTTTCCACAAAAAATATTATTTTTTTCAAAATTGCTAATAATCAGAAATGTTTGTTGAGCAGCAAATCAGCATATTAGAATGATTTCTGAAGATCACGTGACACTGAAGACTGGAGTAATGATGCTGAAAATACAGCTGCGCATCACAGAAATACATTACAGTTTAACAGAGATTCACATAGAATGCAGTTATTGTAAACTGCAATATTTTACAATATTACTGTTTTTACTGTATTTTTTATCAAATAAATGCAGCCTCGGTGAGCAGAGGGGGAGATTTCTTTCAAAATCATTTAGAAAATCTTATCAACCCCAACCTTTTTAATGCTTGTGTATGTAAGATATCAGTTTAGTGTCAATATACAGAAATATTTAAACGCAGAATGCTGTGATTCACCAAATATTCCAGAGGACTATGTAATAATATACAATAAAAAATATAGATTTTTATGAAATATCCACTCCAGTCATATTCAATTTACATTTACAGAACATATTTCAGTACAGAAAATTATACAGTTTCTACCATAGTTATAGTTGTTGATATTTGTTTATAGCACATATGAATAATGATTTGTATTTATGAATATTGATTTCTGTAGTGTGGGGAAAAAAACGTACAAAAACAAGAAAATTTTTCTTACCCTGTTGGCAGATATTTGTTCACTTCATTTTGACAGATTTTTAAGAAAACAAGACTTAGTAATTTTCTTTCTTAATAAATTGTACCTTGATTCAATAATGTTTTGATGAGAATGCGTGTGAAAATCATTTTTGCTGTGCTGAAATCATATCGGTAACACTTTCTATGAAGCCCATTTTTATAAGGGTATCATAAATATAAATATTTATATTAATAATCATAAATAATCAAAACAATTATAATAGATTATAAAACTTTTTTTTTTATTTGGGGTTATAACTTTTATGAGTATGATTATTTATAACACGCAATAAACACCATGTTAAATCCACTTAATTTATAATGGATTATAAGTATCATATCTTGACATTATTTATTTAAGATCTGTACAGTATCTTACTATCTTACTGAAATTACAATAAATATAGTTAAAATCAAATGTGCCGTATAACACATTCATCTGATCAGATATCTGATCTCATGGCTGTTTAAGAAAAAATATAATTTTTATTATTATTGTTGTTGTTATTAATGGTTATTAAGTGGTCTTTGTCTGCTTTAAGTAAAGTAACAAGTTAACAATGGCAAGATATGAGACTTATAATACATTATAACTATGGGAAATATAATGCATTGTAAGTTAAGTGAATGCATTGTGTTCATTATGTGTTATAAATCATTAAAGCTATAACCACAAATAAGTAAATATTATGATGCATTAAAACTGCTGTTGTGATTACTCATATTATAAGGTTTTTATAATACATTATGCATTCATTATAATGCCTTAAGGATACTCTTAAATTCGGGCTTCATAGAAAGTGTTACCATGGTTTCTTACTGTTTGTTCACACAGGAAGTGACCGACTACACACGACCCCTGATCTTCACTGTTAACATCGGCCTGCAGAGCGCAGATGAAGGGCCGGTGCTGGACGACGGGTGGCCCACCAGTCTGCAGTCAGAGGTCAGACACACAGACAGACAGACACATAACACTTTTGTCTTGCACCCTTCCAAATGACATTTCTTTCTCTCCAGCTACCATTCTGGAACGGTTGTGATAATGATGATCAGTGCATTCCCAACCTCGTCCTGCAGAGCACCTCAGACCTATTAGATCGCAGGTTTGTCCTCAAACGCACATTTTAGCTCTTCCTCGCACACTGAAACACCTCAGTCCTTAAGCAGGGTCTTAAAAAGTCATAATTCATACATTGAAAAGGTCTTAAATTGGGTATAAAGTCTTAAATTCATACACTGCAAAAAGGATTTTCTTACTTAGTATTTTGGTCTTGTTTTCTTGTATAAATGTCTAAACATTCTTGAATCAAGATGCATTTACTTGAGAAGCAAAATGACAAGATGTTATGTCTTGTTTTCTGAAAAAGTAATCATGATTTAAGAATGTTTTGATATTTGCAATGGAAAACAAGACAGAAATACTTAGTAAGAAAATCATTTTTTGCAGTGTAGTCATGGATTTTCGTACTCAGTATTTTTGACAGGAGACCAGTATCGGTGCATCCCTACTAAACATTCTTGAATCAAGATGCATTTACTTGAGAAGCAAAATGATTTAATGTATTAAAGGGTTAGTTCACCCAAAAATGAAAATTAGCCCACAAATTACTCTCCCCCGAGGCATTCTAGGTGTATAAGATGACGTATAAGTTCAGTGCTGCGCATGCGCCGGTGAGTCTCGTGAAAACCAACGTTTGTTAACAGGAGCAAAGGAAGCAAAGTTTCCTTACTTTAGCAAAGGAAAACCAGTCTCCTCTTGGCTTATATCGAAATCCTCTGACATTCTTCTTTACAAATCCTCGTTTTGTACTTCTAATTCGTGACCGTTGTTTTGTTTTGATCTCTCCGCTGTGCTTCCGCGTTCGTCACTTCTGAGCGGCGCATGCGCAGCACTGAACTCATACGTCATCCGCTCGGAACTGCTTCTGTTTACAACAGTGAACGCAAGCTACATTAAAGTGATTATTACTTTTTGAATATGGATGTTTTTCTTACAAAAACGCATCGATTCGCTGCAGAAGGCCTTTGTTCACCCCCCGGAGCCGTGTGAGACACTTTTTTTTATGGATGGGCGATTTTTATTTAAGTTCTTTTGGACTGAAGCAAT
>NW_015558640.1:48221-54796 GCF_001515605.1 Sinocyclocheilus anshuiensis
AAAGGAAAACCAGTCTCCTCTTGGCTTTTATCGAAATCCTCCGACATTCTTCTTTGCAAATCCTCGTTTTGTACTTCTAATTCTTGACCGTTGTTTTGTTTTGATCTCTCCCCTGCGCTTCCGCGTTCGTCACTTCTGAGCGGCGCATGCGCAGCACTGAACTCATACGTCATCCGCTCGGAACTGCTTCTGTTTACAACAGTGAACGCAAGCTACATTAAAGTGATTATTACTTTTTGAATATGGATGTTTTTCTTACAAAAACGCATCGATTCGCTGCAGAAGGCCTTTGTTCACCCCCCGGAGCCGTGTGAGACACTTTTTTTATATATAGATGGGCGCTTTTTATTTAACTTCTTTTGGACTGATGCATGCAACACCCGCTGAGTGGCATTAAACAGCTTGAAAGATCAAAGACAATTTTTAATATAACTCCGACTGGATTCGTCTGAAAGAAGAAAGTCATATACACCTAGGATGACTTGAGGGTGAGTAATTTGTTGGCTAATTTTCATTTTTGGGTGAACTAACCCTTTAAGTCTTGTTTTGTTTGTAGTTAGTTTTTGCTTAAAACAAGAAAAAATATCTTCTAATGGGGTAAAATTCAATAATTCAAAGGCAAACAAGATTCTTTTCCCTGCCCCATTGGCAGATCTTTTTTCTAGTTTTAAGCAAAAACGAACAAAATTGTAAATTTAATATCTTAAGTAATTTTGCTTCTCAGGTAAATGTCTCATGATTTAAGAATGTTTTGATACTTGTAATGGAAAACACGACTAAAAAATACTAAGAAAATAATTTTGATATTAAATGTTGCATGCACTGCAAAAATGATTTTCTTACTCAGCATTTTTGACTTGTTGTCTAGTACAAATATCAAGATACATTTACTCAAGATGCAAAATAAAGATATGAAGTCTTGTTTTCTGAATAACTGGACACAACTAAGTGAGTTTATGCTTAAAACAAGAAAAACAATCTCTCAGTTGAAAAACTTTTGCAATGAATTAAGTACATTTTTCTGAACCCATTGGCAGATATTTTGTTCATATTTAATCACGAACTCACTTCAATTTCCCAGAAAACGAGACTTCATGTGTCATTTTTCTTCTCAAGTAAATGTATCTTGACTTAAGAATCGTTAGACATTTGTACTGGAAATCAAGAGAAAAATACTGAGGAAGAGCATCACTTTTTTTGCAGTGTGATAAGAGGGAAAAGTACATTTTTTCATATTCTAGTGGTTGGGAGCAGAGCTATTCAGTATTTATTTTTCTAAATTAATTAGAATTAGAAAGTAAGGCAAATCTGGAAGTTGTATTTCCAAACTTTTAACTCATTTTCCGCTCTCTATACCTTTACATTTCGAGAACATATGTATTGTGTTCCCTTCAATATTTTCTTTACTTGGTCCTAAACGAGTCTTAAACTTTCCTTGATGAAACCTGTAGTTTCTGTGTGTTTCAGGCAGTTCTGCGGGCGACGCGAGCGCTCCTTGTGGCCGGTGTGTGTGCATCAGAGGACGAGCGGCGAGCGTTTGGTGGAGGCCAGCCGGAGGAAAGTTCTGGTGGAGACGCGTTTGGAGAACCAAGGAGAAAACTCATACGGCACGATCCTGCACATCACGCATTCTCCAAACCTCCAGTTCTCCAGTCTGGTGCTGAAGGTTTGCTCGATCTGAGTCTCGGCCCGGGCTTCACCTGTATTTATGAGGGTTTAGAGCATTAAAGAAGGAATGGAAGGGTTGCTGATAAACAGGCCAAGAGTGGAAGGGAAACTATGAGTCAGTGTGTGTGGATCTGATCCAAAGACTAGTGACTTCATAGACAGCATCCTAATCTCAGTGGAGCCTGAAAAGTGGCTAAGCAACACAAACAGCCTCAGAAGAAACATTATTCAACCAGGGCTTAAAAGGATTTAAATTAAAACCATATGTGAGCCTGAAGCACAAAAGCAGTGTTAAGTCGCTGGGGTATATTTGTAGCAATAGCCAACAATACATTGTATGGGTCAAAATGATAGATTTTTATTTTATGCCAAAAATCATTAGGATATTAAGTAAAGATCATGTTCCATGAAGATATTTAGTAAATTTCCTACTGTAAATATATCAAAACTTAATTTTTGATTAGTAATATGCATTGCTAAGAACTTAATTTGAACAACTTTAAAGATGATTTTCTCAATATTTAGATTTTTTTGCACCCTCAGATTCCAGATTTTCAAGTAGTTGTATCTCAGCCAAATATTGTCCTATCATAACAAACCATACATCAATGGAAAGCTTATTTATTCAGCTTTCAGATGATGTATAAATCTCAATTTTGAAAAATTTACCCTTATGACTGGTTTTGTGGTCCAGGGTCACAAATAAGCTTTAAAATAAGCTAAAACAGCTAAAAATCGAGATGTAAACTGAATTCATAATCCTTATTTAATTTGTTTCCTTAACAACTGCCATTTTTCAAGTGTGATGTCTAGACATGGAAAAGTCATGGAAATTAATATGATCTTATGGAAATTTTTTATATACATTTCTTAATAAATTGATATTTTGTTCTAAAATAATTGATCAAATTAAAATTTCTATTTGATAAAAATAATTACAACATAAAAAAAAAAATTATTAAAAATATTTTAAAAATAATTCAAATGTAAATCATTTTTTATTAAAATTTCTATTTGATAAAAATAATTACAACATAAAAAAAAAAATTATTAAAAATATTTTAAAAATAATTCAAATGTAAATCTTGTAATCACAAATGACTAGAAACACCATGTAAATTCACTGGTAATTTAAATGTAAAAATGTAAAAAAAAAAAAAAAAGACGTAAACTGAAATCATATTTCTTATTTAATTTGTTTCCTTAACAACGGCCGTTTTTCAGGTGTGATTTGATTTCTAGACATAGAGAAGTCATGTACATTTTTTCAATATACTTTTTAATAAATGTTGTTCTAAAATGATTTTTTTTATACAAATAATTACAACATTTAAAAAAAATAATAATTAAAAAGATTTTAAAAAATCATTAAAAAATTAAATACTGACTAAAAAACGTCATGTAAATTCACTGGTAATTTAAATGTAAAAATGTACAAAAAAAAAAAATCAAGATGTAAACTGAAATCATATTTCTTATTTTAATCTGTTCCCTTAACAACGGCCGTTTTTATTTAATAACCAGGCTTCCCATGATCTTGGATCTGTGAGGGATATGTGAGGAACTGAAGTGTGATTTTCTAAACCTGGAAAAGTCATGCAAATTAATAAAATCTTCATGGGAAAAGTCATGTTAAGCTCTAAAACACTGTATTTTATCGAATAGAAATAATATGAATAATTAATGCATGAAAAATAAATCAAATTAATTAAAATATTTTTTTTAAATAAACCCGTAATCACAAACAAAATAAGTGTGAAAGACTGAAAAAGACAGTTAGCGGCTATTGATGCATGTTTACATTGATCAACAATTTATTACGGATAAAATATGCCGTCTTCAGACAGACGTGGACTGTATGTTGAAGTGTTCAATGTTATGCAAATAAAACACTTGTAAAGTCAATATATTTACTACTAAAATCACTTTTTGTCCATTCAGTGATTTACTCGATAACGTCTCGAATGATCCTCATTTGTGGGCTTTTCTCAGCAAAAATGCATTGGTTTGAAACTGATTTTTTTTTTTTTCAGGCACCTTCAGACATTGCGATCGAGTGCCCGAACTCTGATGATACGAGTCTCAACCGAACCTGCAACGTCAGCGCGCCGTTCATGAGGTCACATGCTCAGGTGAGACTAGTCTGAATGCTGCTGATCATTCTAGTGGTAGCTGCATGGTTTAGTGATGGTATCAGTAATGTTATACACCGTGATACTCAATTAACATATGCATATGGCATGATGATATTGACAAAAGCGAAGTTATTTTCCTTGTAGCATTTCCAAAAGCATGTTTTGGTTCATTACCACCGAACAGAAGAACAGTGTGTCCTTTAGTTGCGTTTTGTGTTCTGTTTGGCTTCTCTGTTGTCTTTGGTTGAGCGTTTCGTTTGGTTTCTCCAGGTGTATTTTCGACTGGAGTTTGAGTTCAGCAGATCTGTCTTCTTGAACTTTGTCCAGGTCACGCTGAAGGTCTCCAGGTGAGGTCGTGATCTTTGACCTGACGAGAATCTCATCTCAGGATACATTAATTTTTTTATTGATGCATAAAATGAATGTAGATGAACTGTGACTAATTTTATTTATTTATTTAGTCATTTGCGTTTGATTGTTTTGTGAGATTAATCTATTTGTTTCATTGCAGTGAAGGTGAAGAAATGTCTCCAGAGGACAACATCAATGACATTTATCATAATCTGAAATATGAGGCTGATATTCTCTTCACAAGGTAACACGATAGCATGAAACTCTCAAAGAAATGTCCAAAAATCAAGTGTTTATATTATGTTATATTATACTGTGTGTATTGTATAATATATAATTATCATCATTATTTTAATGTGAAAAAATAATAATTTTTTTAAACCTGGGTTGTTATAGTTAACTAAAACTAAAACCATAAAAAAGGTACTTGAAATAAACTTAATTTTAATAAAATAAAATTTTACACACAGACACAGACACACACACAGAGACACAGACACACACACACACACACACACACAGACACATAGTATTTGGGGTGAAAGTAATTAGTCGTTTAATGTGTCATAAATTGATTTTAGTTGTAAATATGCCTGACAAGATTATTACACTGAATGACATTTTAGTGGGTCTCTTCTGTAAATCAGGGGAAAATTTATGTTTATTTTTTGCTCAGAAAAACAAAAACAAAATTGCATTTAAATTAAACAGAAAACTTTTAAATTTTTGGGGGGGAAAACAACAACAATTTAAAGTAGTATCACACTTATTGTTTTTATGCTTGAACCCTTTTTCGTCTTTGACCCATGTATGTATAAATTGATGCAACTAAAATAACTATAACTGAAATAAAATTGCCAACATTTAAAAAATTCAAAAAAGTTTATTTAAACGAAAATGAAAACAGAAAATATAAAAACTAAAACTAAATCAAAATTTGAATAAACCTTCTTTATGACTTAAACTTCAGTCTATTAAAAGTTTTAATAAAAAATCTGTATGGTCCAAAAACAGGACAAAATGAGGAAACTTATTTTAAATTGCGTTCTTATTTTCTTCCGAGTTTGAGCGTGAAATATGACACAGACATGTTCTTGACAGGTTTTGTGAGATTCACCCAGAAATATCTTTTAAAGCTAATCAGTGATTATTTAATATTGAATCATTCACACTGTGAGTCTTTCGTTCAGAGGGTCCAGCCCGTCCCGTTTTGAGATCAAACCTGAGCTTGATCAGAGCCTCAATGTTGGGACTGGACCGCCCTTCAACCTCTCTTATCAGGCGAGCTCCTCATATTCAAAAATAATAGGTTTAAATAATATTCTTCAGAGCGAATCAGAGCACATACGCTGTGCATTTGAACAAAATAAATATTGTCTTTGGACGGCTGAGATGTTTCTCCTGAAACGATTTGTTCTGCAGATCCAAAATCTTGGCATGTTTCCCGTATCTGAGCTTCTCTTCACGCTAAACATCTTCGCTGTGACCAGAAACGCAAACACTCTCCTGCGCCTCTCAGACTTGGGTATCGATCAGGTGCGTTTATGTCTACAGATTTTCCAATCAATATATTTCAGCCCCAAACAGTTCGTCTGAACTGAACATTGTGTGATTATTGTTGTAAACGAGTCCTTTAAGTGCTTCCAGAGCTTGTTATTTTGCATGTTTCATAATGCAAGTGATCTGTTTATCCAGTTTATTTGAGTTGGCACAGCTTGAGCTCAATCGGTAGTTGTGTTTTAGTGAGTGCTGTTCTTGTGTAAATCCTAATTTGTGACCCTGTAGCACAAAACCAGTCATAAGGGTCAATATTTTGAAATTGAGATTTATACATCATCTGAACGCTGAGGGTGCAAAAAAATCAAAATACTGAGAAAATCATCTTTAAAGTTGTCCAAATGAAGTTCTTAGCAATGCATATTACTAATCAAAACTTAAGTTTTGATATATTTACGGTAGGAAATTTACTAAATATCTTCATGGAACATGATCTTTACTTAATATCCTAATGATTTTTGGCATAAAAGAAAAATGTATAATTTTGACCCATACAATGTATTGTTGGCTATTGCTACAAATATACCCCAGCGACTTAACACTGCTTTTGTGCTCCAGGGACACATATGCTTTATTATCAAGAATGACGTGTGGCGTGTGTTTAAAGGGACAGTTCACCCAGAAATGAACATTTGCTGTTAATTTACTCACCCTCAGGCCATCCAAGATTTTTCTTCATTAGAACAGTAAAGAAGATTTTTATCAGCTGTCCGTTTTGAGAATAAAAATAGCATATCAATGAACACAAAATTAATACTCATGGCTCCTGATGATACCCCTAATAATATAGTATGTATACTGATATAGTAAGTATACAAATATCAGTGTACTAGTAGTATACTTGTAAGTGTACTATTTCAGTAC
>NW_015558640.1:55264-57431 GCF_001515605.1 Sinocyclocheilus anshuiensis
TTTTAGTTTAAAAGAAGTATACTAATAGCACACTTGAATAAAATTATTTTTCGTAAGGGATATTGAGGTCTTATGAAGCGAAACGATCGGTCTGTGCAAGAAACTGAACATTATTTACAGCATTATTACATGTAATCCAGAGCCTCGAACCGAAGACCAATGAGCCGCTTATATGCACACGTGTGAACTGAACACTTCAATGAAGGGCCAAATGAATGTTTTTATGGTTTCTCTTTGTTTATGCAAAAAGAAGACCAGTTTAGTCACTTTATATGCTTTAAACCTGTAAAACATCCGCGTTTCACATCATGCTTTGATAATATAATTGCATATACGTTAGTGAACTGAACCAGTTCATTGAAACAAACTGTCTGAAAGAACCGAATCTGATTTCCCCGTTTTTATTTACAACACGTAATGTTGTAAATAATGTTGCACAGACCGATCGTTTCACTTCATAAGACCTCAATATATCACGGGTGTTAATTTCGTGTTGCCTGCTATGCCTTTATTCACTCTCTGCATTTTATGAATCGCCAAGGATCACGGTTTCAGCTAAAAAATCTTCCTTACTGTTCTACTGAAGAAAAATGTCAACTACATCTTGGATGGCCTGAGGGTGAGTAATTAACAGCACATTTTCGTTACTGGCTGAACTGTCCCTTTAAGACCTCTGTTTGTTGGCCTCAGACGGCTGGCTCGCACTGCAGTGTTCCACGAGTCATTAACGCCGGCTCATCCTCGCAGGAAGATCTCTCCCTCAACCCGCTCACGGTAACCTTCGCTCTTTTTACACTTCTTCAAAAGTCTTGCGATACACAAATTGCACCCATCTGCCGGGAAACAAAGCAACACAAGGTTAAAGTGACAAGCTTGATGAAAACAAACCACCCAACCTGCTTGATCCTGTTGGCTAAAGATAACACGACTATTCGTTTGGAATCTATATGTGCTCCAGATTGCATTCACTTACAGTTTCCTCTCTGGCTCATTCAGTTTCCAATAGTGATGGGTCGTTCTTGAACGATTCGTTCATTTTGAACGAATCTTTAATGTGACTCGGGAAGAACGAGTCGTCTCGGGAGTGATTCGTTCAGTCGTGCATGCTCAACATTCTATAGGTTCTGTGTTTCAAGTCTTCGGGTTTTCGAGTCATTCGTTCATCACGAGACAGCAGCCCCATAAGCTTAACCAATGCAAAAAAAAAAAAAAAAAAGTATCTCTGCTTTATCAAAGTGATTTCACCATCATAAGGACAAAATATAAAGCATAACCAACTCTTTTTATTACCACAGGAAAAGAACCATCATGACAGAAATTCGCACATTTATAAACTGTAAGAAATAAATTTGAAATACAATTTGAGACCAGAAACAATTAATTATTCTTTTCTGTTTCTTATAGCATTATATAGTTTTGTCTTGTTTGTAGTGTGATCAACATTTGCATAAGTAGTAGATGTGTTCATTCATTGCTCAAATGAATGAAATGAACGAAATGACTCGAAAAAAGATTCGTTCATTTTGCTGAACAAGACTCAAAGATCCGAGTCGGTAAAATTATCCGAACGTCCCATCACTATAACGTGATCAAAAAGCCATTTCATGTTGTTCACGTTGTGTTATTTGTGTTCACAGAATGCATCCACCAGCGACACGTTATTAGCGCACTGTAGAATCAGCCTGCCTCCCCAAGCAGACATTAGCATCACCACGACAGGTTGGCTCAATCTGCAGACTTTATTTGCCGTGAGTATCTCAGATGCGCTCTGTGAACCCTGCTGGAAATCCAGCTAATAGGTGGTCAGTTGTTCAAAAAAATAGTGTATGGCATCTACTAGGAAGCTAAACCCTGATCACCAGCTATCAATTTTAAAATACAGCACAGTATCTGTTACTGTAAAATGTGTATTAGTGCTGTCAAACGATTAATCGCGATTAATCGCATCCAAAATAAACGTTTTTGTTTACATAATATATGTGTGTGTACTGTGCATATTTATTATGTATATATACACAAACATACATGTATATATTTTTAAAGTATATATATATATATATTTAAATTCATATGTAATTGTATATTATATATAAATATTAATATTTTATATATAAACAAAACATATTTTTCTTAAATATATATACATGTATGTATACACAAATATAGA
>NW_015558640.1:57467-63522 GCF_001515605.1 Sinocyclocheilus anshuiensis
TATATATATATATATATATATATATACACACACACACACACACACACACACACACACACATAAATTATACATTATAAATAAATAAAATAAATAATAATAATAATACATTTATAAGAAAATTACATTTATCAGTCTAGCATCTGTTAAAATAATAATAATAATAAATTGTTGTTCACATGATTTATCTGTTATCATTATTATTTTACATTCCAAATTGTATCAAGGGGGTGAATTAAATACATCTACTTTTGCTCTAAGTTTTCCCAATGCAAGCTCTTGTGCTGATTGAACTGGAAAGTTGGTGCAGGACATATGGAAGGGGTCTGTTTTTTGCAGAGATGCGAGTAAAAAACATCTTGGTCTCACTCCTCAGGTGAAATTTAAGCGCTTAGATCTGGTATTGACGGCTGCAGTTGAGTTGAGCCCCTCAAGTCCGATGTTCCTCCACGAGGAACGACCCATGAGACATGTGAGTACCTCCAGAACACATGAGACACTTCATGGATGTGAAATGATGCATCTGAGCTCCTTTATTAAATTTGCTAGATGCTAGTGTAACATGTACGGTTGTAACGAGAAAGAAAGACCAGTCGTTCTGAAAGCTGAATAAATAAGCTTTCCATTGATGTATGGTTTGTTAGGATCGGACAATATTTGGCCGAGATACAACTATTTGAAAATCTGGAATCTGAGGGTGCAAAAAAATCTAAATATTGAGAAAATCATCTTTAAAGTTGTTTAAATGAAGTTCTTAGCAATGCATATTACTAATCAAAAATTAAGTTTTGATATATTTACAGTAGGAAATTTACTAAATATCTTCATGGAACATGATCTTTACTTACTATCCTAATGATTTTTGGCATAAAAGAAAAATTGATAATTTTGACCCATACAATGTATTGTTGGCTATTGCTACAAATATACCCCAGCGACTTCAGACTGCTTTTGTGCTCCAGGGTAATTACATTAAGTACACAAAATGACTCAAGTGATGCTCTGCCCCCTTCTGGATAACCGGCTGTTGGGCTTTGTACTAGATAACTGGTGCAAAAATACAGTGTTAGTCAACTTGAACTTAATTACACACACATATTCTAACATTCAGCTGTGCAGCTTTGCAGCTTTGCATACGAGGCCTGACCTTGTACATCCGATTCTTCCGAGAATTAGACTTGAAGGTTTTGGATTGTGGTTGTGTAGATAATCCTGGAGATTAGGAAGGAGGACGATTACCGGATTCCCGTCTGGGTGATTGTCGGGAGCACATTGGGAGGACTACAGCTTCTGGCTCTGCTGATTCTGGCGCTCTGGAAGGTCTGGGACGGTGTTTATTAACAGTTACCAAACTAATGTGAACATATGTGTATCAGTATAGACTTGTATTACTGTAGTGCATTTGTAAAAACACTTAATTTGGGTGTCAAAGAAGGAGATCAAGCCTCATTCTGGACTACTTCTGGTTTAATTCAGGTCTGGCTTGTTTATACTTCATCTGCATATTAACATGCATGCAGCACAATAAAGATTAGATTAGATTAGATTAGATTCAATTTTATTGTCATTGCACATGTAAGGTACAAGGCAACGAAATGCAGTTAGCATCTAACCAGAAGTGCAATAAGCAGTAAGTACACGATATACAGTGTCTACAATATGTTACAAATGTACAATAAATATACAGATAAGGCAGTACTATGGACATAATTTACAGATTTTTAAATACTATCAGCATGATATACAGATAGGTATACTATGAACATACTATACATATGGATTATGTAATAAGTGTATGTACACTATAAGCAGAAACTATGAACATATGAACATCATTTACAAATGAATATGTAAGCGATACATTAAGCTGTACAAAACACTAGTGCAATGGAAATTTTAAAAAGTGCATAGAAAATATTGCAGTGTGCAAATGGATCATTCAGTATTCTGGATGAACAGACAGTAGTGCAAGTAATAACAAGTGTAACAGTTTTTTTTTATTTTTTTAATAAAGAGGTTTAAAATCCAAAAAATGACACGCTTTAGACAATATTCTAATCGTTTATAAGCTAATATGATAATATTTGGCAATGCTGTTATTGGTAACTAATACTAAAACTATTAAACATTGTTTTCTGTCATTGAAATAAAGCTGAAATAAAATAAATATTCCTTATATAAAAATTAGATGAAAAGCTTGGTAACACTTTACAATAAGCTTCCATTAGTTAATGTATTAACTATCTGTTGTTAATGTGAGTTAATAAAAATACAGTCGTTCATTGTTAGTTCATGTTAATTCACAGTGCATTAATGAATGTTAACAAGCACAACTTTAGATTGTAATAATGCATTAAATGTTGAAATTTACATTAACTAAGATTAATAAATGCTGTGTTCATTCTTAGTTCATGTTAACTGAAGTAGTTAACTAATGTTAACTAATGAAACTTATCTAAAGTGTTACCAAAAACTTAAAATGTTGTCTAGTTGAAATACTAAAATTACTAAAAAAAAATAAAATAAAAAAATGATAAAGTATTTTTTTTAAATGTCAACATATAGAATAGAATTACTAAAACGTAAACCAAAATTACAAATGTTGCTTAAAATGTTAAAATGTTAAACTTAAAATGTTGTCTAGTTGAAATACTAAAATTACTAAAAAAAAATAAAATAAAAAAATGATAAAGTATTTTTTTTAAATGTCAACATATAGAATTATAATAGAATTACTAAAACGTAAACCAAAATTACAAATGTTGCTTTGGCAAATAACTGAAATAAAATAAGTCAAAGTACTAAAATTACTAAAACTTAAATAAAAATAAATAGAAATACTACAAAATAAAATTAAAAAAAGATAAACAGTACATTTATTACAGTTTATTAATCTTGTACATTATACATTTATTAATCTTTGTTAATGTGAGTTAATAAAAATGCAGTCGTTCATTGTTAGTTCATGTTAATTGACAGTGCATTAATGAATGTTAACAAGCACAACTTTAGATTGTAATAATGCATTAAATGTTGAAATTTACATTAACTAAGATTAATAAATGCTGTGTTCATTCTTAGTTCATGTTAACTGAAGTAGTTAACTAATGTTAACTAATGAAACTTATCTAAAGTGTTACCAAAAACTTAAAATGTTGTCTAGTTGAAATACTAAAATTACTAAAAAAAAATAAAATAAAAAAATGATAAAGTATTTTTTTTAAATGTCAACATATAGAATTATAATAGAATTACTAAAACGTAAACCAAAATTACAAATGTTGCTTTGGCAAATAACTGAAATAAAATAAGTCAAAGTACTAAAATTACTAAAACTTAAATAAAAATAAATAGAAATACTACAAAATAAAATTAAAAAAAGATAAAAGCACATAACAAAATGTAAAAAACGTAAATAAAAAAAGTACTAAAATCACTAAAACTTAAATAAAAATACATAGAAATACAACAACAAAAAAGATAAAAGCACATAAAAGTACTAAAACTTAAATAAAAAAAGTACTAAAATTACTAAAACTTAAATAAAAATAAATAGAAATACTACAAAATAAAATTAAAAAAAGATAAAAGCACATAACAAAATGTAAAAAACGTAAATAAAAAAAGTACTAAAATCACTAAAACTTAAATAAAAATACATAGAAATACAACAACAAAAAAGATAAAAGCACATAAAAGTACTAAAACTTAAATAAAAAAAGTACTAAAATTACTAAAACTTAAATAAAAATAAATAGAAATACTACAAAAAAATGATAAAAGCACATAACAAAATTACTAAAACTGAAAATATTAAAATAAAATCTAATTCAAAATATAAATGAATGCTATAATAGAATAAATAATATTAAAATAGCACTGATTTTTAGCTGTTAGGCTAACAAACGTGCTTTATGTTTGCTTAAATCAACCCTTTTATCCAGAGCCAGGCTTAAATTCTGTCCATATGCTTGCCGCTCTCTTTTACTCTAGATGAAGTAGAGCTAAATTTACATATATTAAATGTACACTTATTTTAGGGTTTGTTTAAGGTCAAATCTCCCGGGACTCTTCCACTATTTGAGTCAAAACAAGTCACTGTTTCTCTTTCATCCGCAGCTGGGATTCTTCAGCAGGAAAAAGAGAGAGCGGGAAGAGCAGGCGACCAATGAGAAGACAGCAGAGGATCGGTAATGCCACGGCGACCTCATCAACCAATCACTCAGGGACTCTCCAGACGCGGGTGTCTGTCAGCCAATCAGCTGCTCTTGAGCACTGCCACGCCCTCCTGCTATCCGATGCAGAACCAATCAGCTCGCTTCCCCAATTAAGACAGAAGATGTGATGTTTAGGAGAAAGAAATTTCACCTAGTGTGAGACTTTGCAAAGAGGTGGAAAGCAGTAATCAGTGGAAGAAAAAACACTCATGAAGAGGCTTCGGTTTGAACCATTTTGAGAGGTTTTGGCGCTGATTAAATGTTTGTGTATCATGAAACAAACCTCAGATTGTGGAAAAGAATCATAAGACTTTATTTTGCTGCAGCGTAAAATTCAAGCCGATGCACTTGCACAACAATTGTGAACTCGAGATGTGTAAATATTAAAGAAGTTCAGCAATATAATGTAAAACAATGATCAAATATTTAGCAATAACATTATTATGCACCTTAATGCATTTTGATGAAACATCTGTTCAGGATTCATGCATGTGAGACGTGCATTTGAATCATTCGTTTATATAGAGTACAAATTTCATTGCAGCTGGAATCTGAAAATGTCTGTTTCTGTGTTTTTCATCATTAGAAATTGGTAAAAGAGCTTAAGTGTAGTTGAAATAATAACATGCAGAAACATGCACATTTACCTATTATTTGCATTTTTTATTTTTATTTTATTTGAGTGTAAATTTACTATCATAATACAAAAGTTTCTAAAAATTTAGTTTTTTGCTTTTTTTATGCAGTTCATTTAAATTACTTCACTTAGTTTCTGTAGTGATATATATATACACACACACACACAAATATTAATACAATATACCATGTATTTTTCCATTAATATAAGAACAGTGAAATATTTAATAATTAGACAATTAGAAAAAAATGCTTTAAAGTAAATAAAATATTCTTGACATCTCAACTACCCTTAAACACTTTTTTCATGATCACTGTCTCGAATAACAGTGGCTGTGTTTAGAATGAAAGGCTAGTTTGCTGCTTATAACTGGATACAGCAGAGTATTAAAAAAAATACTAAGTGAAATTTTATGCATTATTTCATGCGTAAACCATTTCAAGTCTTCCAGTGTTGTCTTGGAAATTATTAAGGTTGTTTGCATTAAAGTTTTTATAAAAATGATCAAATTATGAGTCAGGAAAGATTTCTAACTCGTTCATCACACTGGAAAAGTGAAAGCTCAAGTTAAATGCATTACATTGAGGGATGCATTATCCTGTGCAGTGTGTACATTTTGATGAATGTAGTTGCTCATGTAATGCAATGCAAAGAAACAAGCAGCATACTGTGCACAGTAAACATACCACATACTGCAGCAACAATAAGCAAGTAGTTTGATGGTTCTGTTCTGAACATAAGTCACTCAATCAAAAATGATTTCTGACAGTAATTTTCTTCTGACATGGCTTCACAGCTTTCACAGTTTAAGACTCTATTATGATTCTACGGTCACTCGTTTCAGTCGTTGTCATTTATGTCGCCATTATTGCATGTAAAGATGACAGCTGAATGTTCATCATGTGTTTTTTTATTTTTATTGATCCACTGAATAAATTAAAATCACCTTGATTTAAAAGAGTAAATCTTTGTTTTGGATTCAGACCAGAACACAAGTTTTATACACAAATATAAAGTTTATCACTTTAATATTATTCTAATAAACATTCAGAAAAAATAATAAATACGTGCGTTTGATGCATAAAAACCCTTCTTAAAGGAATAGTTCACCCAAAAATGAAACTTTGCTGAAAATTTACTCACCCTCAGATCATCCAAGATTAGGATGAGTTTGTTTCTTCATCAGATTTGGAGAAATGTAGCA
>NW_015558640.1:65159-65476 GCF_001515605.1 Sinocyclocheilus anshuiensis
CCATCCATAATAACACTTCTTCCAGTGAAAAAGTGGTCTGGTCTGAATCAGGAGAGAAATCTGCACGGATCAAGCAGTTTACAAGCAAAAACAGCTCTAAACAAATCTGTGGATGGATTTTGATGTGAGAGACAACAGGAGATGGACTTTTTCACTGGAGGAAGTTATTATTGATGGAAAATATCTTGATGTATTTGGTTTTTTTTACAAACACGTAGCTTTTCATTTCTCCAGATGTTTACTGATGGACTGGAGTGCTGTGGATTACTTGTGGATTATTGTGATGTTTTTATCAGCTGTTTGGACTCTCATTCTGA
>NW_015558640.1:65646-66529 GCF_001515605.1 Sinocyclocheilus anshuiensis
CAGTGGATCCTCTGCAGTGAATGGGTGCCGTCAGAATGAGAGTCCAAACAGCTGATAAAAACATCGCAATAATCCACAAGTAATCCACACAACACCAGTCCATCAGTTAACATCTGGAAAAGACAAAAGCTGCGTGTTTATAAGAAACAAATCCATCAAGACATTTTCCATCCATAATAACACTTCTTCCAGTGAAAAAGTGGTCTGGTCTGAATCAGGAGAGAAATCTGCACGGATCAAGCAGTTTACAAGCAAAAACAGCTCTAAACAAATCTGTGGATGGATTTTGATGTGAGAGACAACAGGAGATGGACTTTTTCACTGGAGGAAGTTATTATTGATGGAAAATATCTTGATGTATTTGGTTTTTTTTACAAACACGTAGCTTTTCATTTCTCCAGATGTTTACTGATGGACTGGAGTGCTGTGGATTACTTGTGGATTATTGTGATGTTTTTATCAGCTGTTTGGACTCTCATTCTGACGGCACCCATTCACATCCATTGGTGAGCAAGTGATGCACTGCTACATTTCTCCAAATCTGATGAAGAAATAAACTCGTCTACATCTTGTATGGCTTGAAAGTGAGCACATTTTCAGCGAATTTCAATTTTGGGGTGAACTACTTCTCTAAAAATCGCAGTTCAAATGCAACAGAAGCACTCAAGAGTCTGACAGGCGTCTTTGATCGATGTTTTTAATCTTGTTTGATTTGGTTTGGAAATAAAAACATGTTGAGTAATCTCCAGTAATTAAAGAATAAAACGTGCAAACACAGAGGGTTAAAAACCTCCACATTCAGATTCGGACACATTCAAGCAGACATGCTCTCTCTCAAACACTCACACTCTCACACACACTCACACACACACACACACACACT
>NW_015558640.1:66786-84432 GCF_001515605.1 Sinocyclocheilus anshuiensis
ACACACACTCACACACACACACACACTCACACACACTCACACACACGGAGCTGAAAGCAGGAAGACGTGCTGCTCACACACTCACACAACAGCACCATCCAGAATAAGGCCCCGTCACTCAAAAAGAGCTCCAGCACATGTTCATTAACGCAAGTCAGAATTACAGTCGCTAACTGGCTTTACAGTGGCGTTATGGTTAAAAAAAAAGTTTTTTTTAAAAACTTAAGAATAATTATAAATGTCCAACTTCTGGTTACAGGCACATTTTAATATTCAAATAAAAGAAATCACCTGGCACAGAGTTTAGCTTTAGGACATCAACACTCGACTATTGACTCCTTATAAAATAGACATTTTTGACTCTGTTTTTAAATAAACCTTTTATAAAATATGTTAAGAAAACAAAAATGTTGACAAAAAAGCAGCTTATTAAAAAGAACTGTTCACATTGTCACGACTAAAGTTCAACACAATTAAATGCTGTTTGTCAAAAGAAGAAAAGCATCAGTTTCAAAATAAGAGTCTTTTGTGCTGCATCAGCATTAACATCCTCTTTGATTTGTTAAAAAAAAAAGAGCCAGGATGAAACTGGAAACTCCAGATCCTTTGGGATAAAATGCAGCAGTCGGATCTCCCAAATGGATTAACAGGTAAATGAAGAACATATTATGAGGTCAAATTAGAAGTCCTCAGCACCGTTTCACAGGTTAAAACAAACTCAAAACACAGATCTGACGGAAAAACAAAAACACAGGTCAGTGAAATTCAACAAACTCCTCCAGGCTTTTGGGAATCTGATCCCGATACAAGATCCGATGTTGTTGCACGGCGCGAGCTGCCAGGCATTTCAGGCTCATCTTCATCTGCGTCTTCAGAAGGATTTCAGAAACGCCCGTTGTGCTCTTATCAAGCGGGGTCTTCTTTTGCTTGTTGGTCATGTCCGTATGCGCGCCGGCTTCCACGAGGCTGATGATGATGGCGTGGAGGGTCAAGAAGTCGCTGATGGGACGGTTGTACTGTACGATGAGGTGTAAAGGGCTGTTTCCTTCATGATCCACGGCATTTACCTGGGCACCGCAGTCGATGAGCAGCTTGGTCACTTGCGCGTTAGGAAAGCTGCACACGTCGTTGGTGTGGAAGTCGTCTACTGGCGTACTAGAGCTAGCCGCTAGGTGCAAAAGCGACGACCCCTCTCGGGATCGCGGATCAAGGCGTATTAAGTCGTAGATCTGTTTGTTTATACGCGCTCGCTCCTCTTCGCCGCACTGCGTTTTCGAAGAGATGCAAACCAGGTAGAGGAAAGTGAACACGTTGGATTCGTAGCTGTCGTTGGCCGCCGGCAACTCCGCATCGGTGGCGGATCGCACACGCGGCAAGCTGCGGCGGATTTCCAGGACGCTGGCGCGCAAAACGTGTTCGACGTCCGATGCGCGGACCGGCTCCTTCAGGTGGACCATTTGCGAGAACACTTGCGCAAATCTCAAGAGGTCTTTATGCGTGTTGCGGTTTCCTTGTTGGCGTAGATGCAAGGCGTGCAGCCAGAGTTTGATGCACTGTTCGAACTCCATGTTGTCGGCGTAGACCGCGCCGCGATATATTATAGGATGCGACACGTCAATGTTATCCGCACCCAGAATTCGTTCCCGAATCATCAGGCCTTCCATGTGTAGTGCATCCCGGTCGTGTCGAACGGCCTCTAAGTCTTGCAAAGTCCGGCACTCTGCCCTCGCTCCGTAAGCCACAACAGGAGACGGCAACTCTTTAGCGATAACCCTCTCTGGATCACGAAATCGCTCCAGCATGGCGAGGTACAAGTAGTGGTAGGTCTTAAGAATGTCGTAATTCTCACGGTCATTGGCGAAAGATGCCCCAAGTAGTTCCAACGCTTCGATACGGCTATGCACGTCGCAATCCGCATGCAACAGCAGCAGCTCTACGACGTCCGCTTTGCAGCTCTCGGCTGCCACTTTCAGTGGCGTCATGCCATGTCCGTTAACCACCATCACCGCTTGGCATCGCACCAACTCCTTCACGATATCCAGATGCCCGGCTTCTGCAGCGAAGTGCAGCGCGGTGGCCCCACAGTGAGCTTTGGAGTTGGGATCTGCGCCCCGCTCCAGCAGGAAGTAAACAACATCGGTGTGGCCCTTGTAGGCAGCGATCATCAAACAAGTGTTGTCGTACTTATTAGCGATGCTGATGTCGGCCTTGTGTTCCACGAGATACCGTACGATGTCCAGCCGGCCATCGAAGCAGGCAGCCCTGAGGGGGGTGGAGTTTGTGAGGGTGGTGTGATTCACGTTAGCGCTGTGCGAAACCAGCAAACGTACCACCTCGAAATGCCCAGCACCAGATGCACACCAAAGAGCCGTGGCGCCATCAATAATATACCTGTAAGAGCGAAACACACGTCAGTAGGGCTGGCAAAATGGCTGAAAAACTACATTTGAATTTTTTTACCTAAAAATGATCAAAATTCGAATTATATTCGAATTTAAAATGCATAATTTCAGTTAGGGTGAAGAAAAGCTTCTGGCTTCTCTCCTGAAGCCACAAGAGGGCGCATCAAGCAAAATATTACTAATGCACATTTATTCAAAGCATAAGATAACATGACTATCTGTGAAAAAAGTGCATAATGTTTAAAATAATGTTAATAAACCAATTATAATTAAGTTGCTTAAACAACTATAAACAAAACAGCATCATGTATGTATGCATAGTTTAATACAAAGGGCGGAAAGCTAATCACACGGAGTACATTTTTCATTTAAAAACACGCGTTGCAGTGGGATGGGGAAAAAAAGCACACCATAAAGTCTCGAGATATGTTTTTTCAAAGTTGCACTTACATTAATTTTACATGGCTTTCTAAACATGCCGCTCTCTTGTGCGAGACGCGAGTGCAACCGTGATAGATGTCCCTCTAGAAAATGCGCGAAATATGCGTTCTGTGTGAATGGCTTGGTTTCAGTTTTGACGTAAACAAGATCTTCTCCGCATTGATGTTCTCTTTTCCCGCGATATTTGTAATTAACAACGCAGCAGTGCCGCATCTAGTGGCTTCAACTGGACAGGCTAACAAAAACATTATAATGCAACGACACTTACATCGTCATCGCATCTCGTGCGCCGCTGATAATACTGCCTGATGCACACCTAAAATGTTTTTGCATTCGAATGTGGATTTTTATTTCAAATTCGACGAATATTCAAAATTCGAAAAGATTTTGACAGCCCTACATGTCAGCAATGGCATTACGAAACATAGAGCTCTTTTCGGAATAGTTACGCAATAACGACATTTCTGTCTGCATTTCTCTCACGTTATTCAAAATTTCACATTTTTACTGGTCACACGCACAACCACACTGTAGAAAAAAAAAATTCAAAGTTTTCAAAGTTAGTACGCTTTACAAAAAAATGCAAATTTAAAAAAATTCATGTATTACTCAATATGTTACTTACAGTTTCTTTGTAATTAATTGGGAAATTTACTAGCAATTTCTGAGTGAAAATTGTTTCTACACCATAATTAAATAATACAATTGTTTCTAACATAAAGTAAAACAGAAATAACATCTGCAAGGTTTACATGATGAATCATAAATGTATTGACCGAGGTGTCAAAAAGGAATTTAGCCTACTACGTAATTTACTAGAATGCTCAAACCCGTCTTCACACGCCATATTTGAATATACTCAAGCATGAATGAAAATTTTCAATGGATAATGACTTAAATGTAGGTCTGTTCCTCACATAAAGCCTTAGATAGCACAGGTACATCTGCAAGATGTCTGTTAAAGATCTCTTCATCTGTGTACAAACATCTGATAGATGTCTTTAAGATGTCAGTTTTCAATCATAAACATCTTAAAGACATCTTCTAAACGTCTATTTGACATCTGTTAGTTGCATTGCTAAGAACTTCATTTGGACAACTTTTTCATCTGGACGATTTTTTTGCACCCTCAGATTCCAGATTTCAGCCACATGTTGTCCGATCCTAACAAACCATACATCAATGGAAAGCTTATTTATTCAGCTTTCAGATGATTCATACATCTCAATTTTGAAAAATTGACACTTAAGACTGGTTTTGTGGTCAAATAGACGTCTCCGTGATGTAGGTGTGCTATCAGGTAGATGTCTTTAAGATGTTTATGATTGAAATCTGACCTCTTAGAGACGTCTATCAGATGTTTGTACACAGCAGATGCTTAGAGATCTTTAACAGACATCTTGCAGATGGGATACTTGGATGCATGTGAAAAACAAACAACACACCCATCAAACCGGACAGTCCCGGTCTGTTCAGTGTCCACCTTGTAATGGTCCAGAAGCAGCCGGACCACCTTGTCATGTCCGTTCCGAGCAGCAATAATGAGCGGTGTGGAGCTCTGTCCGGCCTCCTGGGTCACATACTCCAGCAGGTATCGGGTCTGGACGGTGGAGTGGTTCAGGAGCAGGGCGGCCAGGGTCAGGACTCGCCCCTCGCTGGCCGCTTTGTGAACATACCGGGCCAGGGACTCCAACCGGGCCAGAGCCGGTACCTCCGCCATCTGTGCAAGATTCGCCCGCTGATCTCAGAGCAGATCAATCCGCCTCCCATTAAACCCCTCTGCCTGAGCTCTACAGCTCATCTGGACCTACTGCCATTACAGCGGATCTCTGGTATCAAAACAGAATATATTGTAAGTGAAATAATAATAATCCTAGACTTCTAGTGTTTAAATATGAACTATCTAATCCTGACGTAATCTGTTCGATATTCTCTTTCACTTCTAAACCAAACGAGTTTACTCGCACCTTTCCTTCACTTGTACGCTTCGGTGTGTTCTGGTTTCTGATCCGCGATGACGCCCGCCGATCACTTCAGCAGAACGAATCCGGATTTCGCCGATATTTAATCCGAATTAACGCTTAAATCTGCGCTGAATGGGTTGGTGGCTTTCACCTCTGCCAGTAACGACGGCCGGAAATGAAGTCGGCAATAACAGGAAGTACGACACTGGGATTCCCGGACTGCCTTTGCGAAATAAAAGTCCCATAAAATAAATCCCAATAATTAAAAATAAAATATGACAGAGGAAACCCGTATTCTCCATATATAATATAAGATATAATATAATGTAATATACTATAATATAATATAATATAATATAATATAATATAATACTATACTATAGAATTTACGTGTTTGTTTAGATAGAAATGCTGAAATATTTATTATTAATAATATAATATTATTTATGTTATTATTTTAAGTTTTAGTTAACTACAATAATCCCGCACTGAGATTATAAATCAATTTATACCAATCTATGAATCAGTTTATACCAACAAAATCATTTCTGAATGGGTTAAATCGGATAGAAAAAGCTCTTTAAGGTAATAATTGCGGGTTACTGCTTTTTACAGTGCATGTAAAAACAATACATTAATACTGCAATTTTTCAGCACCATGATATTCTGTAATTTCTATTTACTTTTATTCTAAAAGCACTGCTTAGCAAGCTATCACGACAATGACAGATTCACTGCAAGCAACGGTATGTTGGCATTATCAGGCACAGCCATCTCACTTTGTGTGTTAATGAATTTGTAGTGTGCGTGCACTCAATGAGGTTAATGGAAGGGATCTCGGAGGCTCATCTTGCCGGCCCAGCCCACTCTTTCAAGCCTGCTCTCCATGCATGTTTCCGGAAATGATTCTTTAGTCAGCTCGTTGCCTCTCCGCCTCTCCCTATTGTTCTCTGCCCTCTAGGGGCCCTTCTCGCTTTATCTGATGCCAATTCTGCATTGCACTCCTCCTGCCCCCTATCTGAATGTCTCCTATATGGCTGTGTTATCTTATCTGCAGTGTCATCTCTTTATCAGCCCTATCCCGACCCCAGCCGATCAGGCAGACTGCATCAGAACCGCACACATGAGCACAGCTCTGCTTACACATAATCCGCTCACAGTATTCTTCAATTTGCTCTGTCGAGAGAGACAAATCCCTACTGAAGGGGAGAAATAAAAAGTGGTCGATTTTTTCTTCTTTTTTTGCTCTTTGTCATTGTTGCCTGAACTGAGCTTGTTCAAGTGTATAATATAATATAATATAATATAATATATCATGACCCTATTGTCAACAAGTAGTTTGAATAGAATAGAATAGAATAGAATAGAATGTGCAATAAGCTGTAAACAACCTTACAAAATATGTGATTTAATTAGAAAATTAAAATTGAGGTAAACATTTACTTAACTATAAGGTAAAACTTTATTTTACAGTGTCCTTGTTACATGCACTACTTGTTGTTAATTACTTACTCAGTGCCTATCTGTGTAATTACACTGAAAAAGTCATCTTAAAATAAATAATATAATATAATATAATATAATATAATATAATACTATACTAGAGAATTTACGTGTTTGTTTAGATGTCCTCTACAATGTCAGAAGCCTGGATCTGTTACCAAAAAAATACAAATAAATTGTGATCTGAAAATATTTATACATCACTGTAAAGTAGATAATATCAGTATAAAATAATAAGAAAATGTAAGAAACAATATTTTTAATTGTAATTCTGACAACAATAAAAGTCCCATAAAATAATATAAAAATCCCAATAATGAATCCCAATAAAATAAAATACCAGGGTAACCATAGTTTTCATATAATATAATATGATACATAATTTTACATTATTTAATAAGAAATATAAATATATCTAACTATTAAAATAAGTGCTATTTCACCGTCCAGAACTGCCTGCTGGACTTTGGCAGGCCTTTAGTCATGGTAAATAATAATAATTGTAATAAAAATAATAAAGCAGAACATCATTTTTATTAAATAGAGATCTGAAATTAAGCAAAGCTTTTACATTTAAAAAATACATATTACATATCTGCACAAAATTAATAATTTGACAACATTTCACGCCAATGTATTTTTTGTGTAATTGACATAATAATTATAGTTTTTATTAACATTTTGAATTAGTTTTTATTTTTATATTTTCCGTTTTCATTTAAGTTTTACTATTTTTTTTAGTTTATAAATATTTTATATAATAATGTTAAATAATATATTTTTATTTTACTTTTAGTTATGTTAATACATCAACTTAAAGTACATGAGAAATGTTGCCTTGGCAACTCGATGAAGTTTCAAGTTTTGTATGTACTTTATTTTATTTCAGTTAATGATTATTTTATTTAGTTTCAGATAACTGTAATAACAGTGCTTCACACATCTACCAAAATGCACATTAATATTTAATTGTTTTTGTACGTTTTACTTTTTACATAATTTATCAATATTTTAGTGAAAAAGTGCATGTTTTAACTTGTTAAATAACTTACATTTTCAAAGATAATTATAAAGATGGTTCACATTTTTTACAGTATTTTATTGTAACACTGCATGCATTGTCTTGATAAATGTAATATACACTGTCATTTTTCCACATTATTTTATAAAGTAAATCAAAAGCCAATTAACATGTTTTTACATTATTATTTTACATTGCATGCATTTGTTGCAAAAATATTTTAATTAAGCAGTACCTGTATTTGTGCATTGGGCAGTTTATAATTTTATTAAAATGCTTGTGTTAATTCTTTTGCACAAAATATTTTAATTCAGCTATAATGCCTCTAAAAATCACTGATGTTTGATGCTTTTTTCTGCGAGTTTCTCTAGATCTTTTGTCCTTTGGAATGGTTTCCTTTGAGCAAACCCAGTGCTGGTGACTATTTCCACATGCTGTACAACATCACCACACCCTTCCTGCTGCTCAAGGTGAGTTAATTAATGTGAAGCAGGTCACCTATTGGTTCACACCAATGTATAGGCTCCACCCCTTCACTAAGCCCCGCCCCATTTGCAAATTGCAGCAAGATGCTTTGCACTTCCAGGATGGATGGCTGTTGTTTTTGGCACTGCTGCTCTCAGTAAGGTTGGACACTTTATCAGTGTCATATTTGTCGTTTTATTAAAGCTCACAGAGCAAAACGAGCTCAGAAGGAGATATTTATGACTAGAGTCGGTGAAATGATGCATCACCCCAAACCTGTTGGAAATGAACAACACTGACCTTTACATCTGGCAGACGTTTTCTCTGTGTCTCAAACAACTGCAGTTTGCATGATTGATGACATGCATTGCATGCATCCAGAAATCTGTTCTAAAACTGTTCTCAGGTCAGTGCTGAAGAAATGCTGAAGAAATGCTGAAGAAATGCTTCACAGTGTATAAGTCAAATAGCATGCAATATGCAATGCTAAACATTTTAAATTGTATTGTTAATCCAGTCGTGTGTTTAGAATGTTGCGATTTTCGACACGGCTGTTCTTCATCACACTGGAAATGAGAAGTCAGGTCGAGTGCATTGCATTTTCGGTATGTGTTATCTCATGCGACATTCTATTCCAGCTCATAGAGCGAAGCCCGAAGACGTTACCTCGCTCCGCCGTCTACCTGTGCATCATCACGTTTGTGATGGGTGCCAGCATTCACCTGGTTGGAGAGTCCATCAACCACCGGCTTCTGCTCAGCGGATACCAGCTGCACCTGAGCGTCAGAGAAAACCCCATCATGAAGAACCTCAGACCAGAAACTCTGGTGAAACTGAACAGAAAGAGTCTCTCGAATGGCAACATCAGCTTTCTAGACTCTTTGTTTATGCAACAGTTTTCAGCCTGGTTTGGTAACTGTTTAGCATAAGTCTTACATTTAGGACTTAAACATGACTTAAAAACTATAGCAACCGCATAGAAACGCCCTGACAACCACCCTAGCTTGACAGTGTTATTTACATATCAGAGTATAGTAGTAGCCTATTTATTAATTTTACAGTATTTAATGATATTTTGAATTCACTTTTTATTTTCAGTTTTCTTTTTAATTTTAGTTTAAGATTTAGTCATTTAATTTTGTTAAATGATTGACATTTTTTTGTTTTTTATTATATATACTTTTTTGTTTTTATACAGTATTTATACTTACTGTATATTTTACTTATTTTTTTTATTCAGCTTTTATTTTTATTTCAGTTTCAGTTTATATATAACTAATACAAATTTTAAAAACACAAAAAATGCTAAAAGTTACATTAAAATGAAAATATAAAGATAAAAGCATTCAAAATATTCATACAAATTACAATAGTATCTCAATAATACTAAAATAACACTGACTTCAATTAGCAAAAGTGATTTGAATCATTTTAGTTATAATTGTGACATCTTAGTTTTGTGGTGGGCAAACAATATTCAAATAGTCTGAATGAATAAATCTAGTTCCTCTGTGTTGTCTGACAGATCGACTCGTTTGAGTTGC
Source organism: Sinocyclocheilus anshuiensis (assembly GCF_001515605.1). Lineage (NCBI taxonomy): Eukaryota > Metazoa > Chordata > Actinopteri > Cypriniformes > Cyprinidae > Sinocyclocheilus > Sinocyclocheilus anshuiensis. The sequence goes on from NW_015558640.1 coordinate 76,127, forward strand.
TGCAGTATTATGATGAAAGTCTGGCTCATTGTATGTGGTAAGCTGTGAAATATTCTGCACACATTCAGTTCTTTTATTCACTCCCTTCACACGAATTAACCCAATTAATGTGAAACTCATGCTTGTCACAAGAGAAGTGTGCAGTTTTTGAATTAATACTCATGTACAAAATATTTTCTTTCAGCATAAGGTGTCTAAAAGTCACTTTTGCACATATATTTTGTAATTTTTTACAGGTATGTTCCTCTGTTCCTCATCCTGTTCCTGTATTTTACTGGCTGCTTCACAGAAGAAGATGTCCCTCTCCGCTTGGCTTCTCCTGGGTCCTAGTGGCCTTTTCTACTGGTCAGTTTCTCCTCTTACACTAGTGTTTGACCCGCTTATCGGGAAACAGATGGTCTTCATTATTCACCTCAACAAAACTCAACTCTCCACCCCAGATCAGAGTTATTTATAAACTCAGCCCTTAAAGAAAGAACAGCGGCTGTGAGGAAACACCCATGAGCTCCAGTGTCACACGCTAACTTTGTTTCCAGGCTGTGTTTACATTAGTGTGCCATCTGACACTTTCCATTCATTTCCTTTCGTTATCTGTTCGACTGATGATTAATTAAGGCACGCCTCCAGGAGCTCGACTGTTTTCGGAGATAAGCGTAAAGCTGTATCTGTCTTTTATCAATCTGATCAAACTAAAGACTCTTCAGAGACATGAAGGATGCAGTACTGCTCTATAGATTAACACGAGATTGGCAGAAACTGTGTTTGTCCCCTTTAAGTTAGAATGTTTACATTTTCGATACTTGTTTCAGAACATTCGGAGAACATTCAAAAATAACATTCCCGTAATGTTTGCACACCCCAGGAAAAAACTTTTTTAAACCATTTAAAAACTGGACATTTTGAACATTCAGAAATAAAATTTCCGTAACTTATTGTGAATGCGAAAAATACATTTTCACCGTATTTTTTAGGAATAAAATGTTATATAAAATCAGGCAAATGTTTGAACAAACCCCTCAGTAAAAACCTTCAGAATATAGACAGGAATAAAACTGTACATCTTGGTGTCTGTAAGTGCTGCTGATTTGAACAAGTTTTGAAAAAAACGTCCTTTAAAGATATACAGTATGTTGTAAGTGAAATCTAAATAGATAAAAGTGCATTGAAATAAACACTTAAAAGTATATTTTTGGAAGATTTTTTCCCCACTAGTCTGAAACAACACATCATGAAAACCCAAATAGCCCAAAATCTCAACTTTGACTAGTGCTTAAAAAAACATTTTTGCCATTAAAGGCGCAATATGTAAGATTTTTTTTATTAAAATATACAAAAACCACTAGAACATTGTTATATATTCTGCTGACTTGTGTACTTAAATTATCCCAAATGTGACCCTGCAGCACAAAAGCAGTCTTAAGTCGCTGGGGTATTTTTGTAGCAATAGCCAACAATACATTGTATGGGTCAAAATTATAGATTTTTATTTTATGCCAAAAATCATTAGGATATTAAGTAAAGATCATGTTCCATGAAGATATTTAGTAAATTTCCTACCGTAAATATATCAAAACTTAATTTTTGATTAGTAATATGCATTGCTAAGAACTTCATTTGGACAACTTTAAAGATGATTTTCTCAATATTTAGATTTTTTTGCACCCTCAGATTCCAGATTTTCAAATAGTTGTATCTCAGCCAAATATTGTCCGATCCTAACAAACCATACATCAATGGAAAGATTATTTGTTCAGCTTTCAGATGATGTATAAATCTCAATTTCGAAAAATTGACCCTTATGACTGGTTTTGTGCTCCAGGGTCACAAATGTTTCGAAGAATGTATTGTGACGATTGAGGTAGTGTGTTAGTATTTTTACCATGGATAACTGTGGTAAAATCACTGTATTGCACACACTCTCATGGCTTGTTGCTTTTAAATATGATTTAAAAACACACACACAAGTGTTTAATAACAGGAATAAACACTTCTTCCTCCAAATAAGAGTTTTTTTAAGAAAAATAATGCTTATGAAATCAGAATTTAGTTGAGCTGGAACTAAAATATATGACTTGCTCTCTACTCCACAGGTATCTTGTGACAGAAGGACAAATGTTCATACCGTTCATTTTCACTTTTTTTGCCATGACGGCTACGGTCGTGCACCAGAAGCGCAAAGGTTTTCTGCCCGATGCTAACGGACTCTTCCTGCTCTACAGTTTTTCACTGTCGCTCGTGTTAGTGACCATCTGGGTCGCCTGTCTGTGGAACGACAAGGTGTTACGGAGGAAATATCCAGGAGTGATGTATATACCAGAGCCGTGGGCCATTTACACACTGCATCTCAGAGACAAACACATGACGCTCAGAGACTGAACCTGCACTCCAAACCACTCAGATAATTTAATATGACTTGACTTGCAACCGTAAACCTCTTTATTTATAAGTAACCATCACGTTGCACCTTCAGAAATGGACTTTATGCATAGCATGCATCCTATGAATTTCTGCAAAAAATGTGTGCACAGAGTGTGTTTTGACCGTGCAAAGATTTCCAGTGGCCCAAGAAATGCAATATACTCTACTCTACTCTACTCTACTCTACGCCACGCCACGCCACGCCACGCCACGCCACTCCACTCCACTCCACTCTACTCCACTCCAGCCACTCCACTCCAATCTACTCCACTCTACTCTACTCCATTCCAGCCACTCCACTCCACTCTACTCTACTCTACTCTACTCTACTCTATTCTATTCTATAGAAATGCATTGACATTTCTGTTTATTCTTCTCGATTTGTTTCAGGTTTTTCTTAAACAAGCATAATGTATGTTCTGCCTCATTGTGTGAAGGTTTTCCATCTTTGTGTTAAATAATGACATTAATTTTTCCTTCTCAAGCTGTGTGTTTTACATCTTTCCTTAGTGTGTAATATTTGTTAAGGCAAGATACTGCAGGCAAAAACACTTGTTTATTCATGCACTAGTCAATTTAGCTTCCGTCTTATTTCAGACTAGTGGGAAGCATTTAAGAGTTTATTTTATTGCACTTTATCTATTTGCATCTGTAGATTTCAAATACAATATGTATCTTTATCTTTTCTGGATGTTTGCAGTATTATGGAGTAGCCTACTAAAAGTAATTAAGAAAGTAATTGCTTTAAAAGACATCGTCTGGACATAAGAGGTTTATATTAACAATTAGTTAAGAGAGAGAGAGAGAGAGAGAGAACTGAACATAGGCTCAATACAAAATATATAAGAATAAAAACGAGACAGACAGATCATACATGGTTTAAACAGAGATTTGGATTTGGGCTCGACAGACACTTGCTGACCCATTAAATCGATGTGGTGTCTATATCTGTTGGTCTGTTTAAGTAAAATGGTTTGAGAACTGCAAAATAATGAGTGCTTTCAAACTGTTTTCCTAAGCACCTCCCCCTTTGCTCCCCATCTGTCAGTCAAACGGATAGCCCCGCCCCAAACTCACTCTAGAGTGCAGCTGTTCCCGCCCACTTAAGGTTTTTTTCCCCATAGAGATTTTGAAAATGTCTTAAGATTTAAAATCCATGAATCAAACCAACCATCGACGAGGTGAATTACAACATTACAAACGTTGATTTGAAGCAAAAAAGTTTTTGAAAATTGGATAGACTGGCTTTAATGAAGGAAAGAAATGCAATTCCATTTATTGCAAATGACATAATCAAAATTATACCAATGGAGAAATATAAAGTATTGATTTAAAGATGTTGATTATGTTTATAGAAACAATTTATTATATGTTTAGCACAAAATATGCATAAGTATCTAGACAAATATAACACTGCACAGTGTTTCAATGCAGTTCAATAACTGTCATTGTTGCAAAGTTCATCAATTATGAAATGATTTCTTATAGCAGAATTGAACGTGTTTAATAATAAATGAACTTCGCAACATTGACACTGTTATTGAACTGAACTGAATTAGCAAACTTAAGATGAATTATGACACTTGTCTACTTCTGTAGAGCAGGGTTATAATTAATAAAATATTAAATATATTTTTTTAACTTTTAAAATTAGAAATTAGAAATAAGTAGAAGCTAGAAGCACTAAAGTTGCTAACTGGAAATAAATAAAACATAAAACTAAAACTGAATTAAAAAATAAATTAAACCTAAACAGTAATATTTAAACAGGAAAAAAACTAATAAAATTAATAAAAGCACATAACAGAATTAATTAAAATTAAACTACAATTAAAATGAAAACTGAAAATACAAAAATAAAAGCTAACTCAATATAATCAAAAATATAATAGAATATAAATAATACTAAAATAACACACCTCTTTATAGTTTAAATTGAATTTGTGTCAAAAATTAACAATTATTTTCTGGTTTTATTAATGCGCAGCTGCTTTGAAACAATCCTTATTGTATGAAGTTCTGATGAGAAAATGAATGGGATTTTTAGTTCTCTATTGGTTGAATCAAGCAGCTCATTGAAAATGATGATTGACTGACTTACAGTGATTGTGAACATTAAACTGAGATACTGGAACTATTTGAACATCCAAACAAATGACTCACATCAATGTTTATTTATCGCACGGACGTCCTATTAAACTTCCAAGCCCCAGGTAAAGTCAACAGTGTAAACTTTGCTTACTACGTTAAATAAACTTGAAATCTGTAGAAGTACGTGGATGAAAAAACTCAACAATAACAATTGCAGACCTCAGTGCCCGGGACATCCAGATAAGGACAGTAAACGCAGAAAAATGGTTTATAAAGTCACCTGGAAGAAAAACAGAACACTGAAAGTCCCACGCTACACATTCACAGTGTTTTTAATTGAAGGGAGTGTCATTTGAACTGACATCACACGTGCTGCTGCTGATGAAGTGAAGACTCTGCCTGTCCCAGATAAGAGCGGCGAGTTAGACTTCTCCACGTTTCTTAAAGGTCCCATGACATGCTGCTTTTTGGATGCTTTTATATAGGCCTAAGTGGTCCCTAGTACTGTATCTGAAGTCTCTTTCCCGAAATTCAGCCTTGGTGCAGAATTTCAGCCACTACGAGCCAGTCCCACAATGAGCTCTCCTTAGGACGTGCCATTTCTGTATGGAAGCATATAGGTAGCGAAATTCAATTTAAAATGCAATATGCAAAATGGCAACGCAATATTCAAAATGGCATTGTATTTCTGTATTTAAATTTACATTTTCCATTACCCATACGTGCAAAGTTTGGTGCAAAAGGAAAATGAAAATTAAATTATATAATTTACATTTGCCATTTCCAACAGTAGTCTTAATATGCAAATTGCATGCACATTTTAACGCTTTATAAGTTGCGAAATTAAAATGAAAATGTATAACACAAATTGATTTGATATGTGTAACATGTTCAAGCAGAAATGGTAGCATAATGATCATTTAAATGCTATTTGTCCTAAATGCATTTAAACTAACAGTTAGAACACTTAGGATTGCATTTTCATCATTTCAATGCCCCGCAGAAACCCTGCCTTTGTTGGAAAAGTAAATAAATAATTTGAATCATGTTTGATTATGTTATAACACTTTTCAGTAACAATATTTCATATTACAGTAAAGTGTAGTAGCTTTTTTAAGTTTCTGAAATATCCTATAATTGTAACACTCAGAGGTAACTTGAACTCTATACTTTATGAAAGGAAAGGAAAACTAATTTGGCGGAGTTAAAAACAAACATTGGCCCTCCAGGAGCAGGACTGAATTGAATGTGATTTATCAACACCATCTTTAAATTTGCAACATCTGTTGTAAATATATGTATAGGCCTATGTTTAAATATATACATTTGTACTTATATTTAAATATATACAAATACAACATATTTTATCTGTTTACCTGCATGTCATGTGATTATTAACCAATGTCAGAGAACCGTGAACATGCACATGTCATAAATATTAAAATATTTATTTTAAAATCTCAGGGGGTGCTTCAAGGAAATGTATTAGGTCAAAGAGGTTCAGATGACCAAAACATTTGGGAATCCCTGCATATCATGTAAAAAAGAAATAACGTGCATTTGTGAAAGTGTAATTCATTCTAATTACAAGTAATTAATTTTTGGAATCTGATAATCAGTTACTACCCTGCTCTGTCTATAAGTAAACAAAACCCGAAAAATGCTAGAAGTAGTCTAAAAGTCTTTGAATGTCATGTGAAATAGGAACTTTGGCTAATTTATGCATTTTATTATGGTAATCTAAACGATATCACCATACTTAATTAAAATATGCCCTAATTTGCATACATTTCCAGAAAATAAATCTGAATATTGGATAAAGCCTGGTTCAAAATTCTTGTTTCATTTTGTTGAAATATTAGAGTTAAAGGTGTTTATACTGGGAATTTTAGATATTTCTTTTTATCACTCCATAAATTAGAAAATACTGTCAACAGATGGAAAAAAAAACTGTTATATATTTCAATGTGAATGATGTATGAACAAACCCCTCTATAAAAACCTTCAGAATATAGACAGAGATAAAACTGTAAATTTCGGTGTATGTAAGTGTTGCTGAAATGGAGAAACAAACTCATTTTGAAAAAATTATTCGCCTAAAAGTATAAGTAGTCAGGTTTTTTTTTGTGTGTGTGTGTTTGTTTGCTTGTTTAGTTTTTATAATAAAAAAAATAAGAAAACAAGCATAGAATAGAAAAAGAATAGGGAATGCTAGTGTTAGAGTGTAATTTTTAAATAAAAATAAAATAAGTCAATAGAACAGAAAAAGAATAGAGAATGCTAGAGTTAAAGGCTCTTTTTTATTTTTAAATAAAACAGGTAGTTAGAATAGAAATAGAATAGAGAGTGCAAATGTTAGAGGGTCAAATTTTTTAAATACAAAAACAAGCAGACAAAATTAGAATTAGCATTATAATAGAGTGTGCTAGAGTTAGAGGGTCAAATGAAGATGAAAGAGATGTGTTTTCAGCTGTTTCTTGAAAATATTAAGGACTCGGCTCCTTGGATTGAGCTGGGCAGGTCATCCCAACAGGAGGGAACAGTTCATGTAGACGACCATGAAAGTTTTATCATAGGTAGAATGCAAAATGTTTTAATAGCATCCAACAAGAGTATGTAACCCTGGTTCCTCTAGGGAACGAGACGCTGCGTCGAAAACGCTAGGGGAACGCCTTCTGCTACCCAGGCTCTGAATCACATGTGAAATCAGTCCAATAGCTGAACGAGACGTCACGGACGGAAGACGTCATGACCAGGAAGTTATAAAAGCACGTGCGGCGGAGCCCGCGTCAGCTTCTAGGAATGAAGCAAGCGCTGGCAGGGACGCCGGAAGTATGGCACCGAGACGCAGCATCTCGTTCCCTCGAGGAACCAGGGTTACATACGTAACCTGAGACGTTCCTCTTCAGGAACTCGAGCTGCGTCGAAAACGCTAGGGGAACGAGAATGCCCACGCCGCCAGACTTCCAAGTCTCTGCCTAGTGTGGAAGACTGCACAGCTAGGGCGAGAGAACAGAAGAGCCAGGAGTGGCTCGCATGTCTAGACCGTAAAACCTAACAAAGGTAAGGGGCGTGGACCAACCCGCAGCATTGCAGATGTCCTGCATAGGCACACCCGCTAAAAAAGCCTTAGAGGCTGCCACACTTCGAGTCGAGTGAGCCTTGACCCCTAACGGCGAGGGGAGATCAGAGGACTCATAACAGATGGAGATGGCATCCACTATCCACCGACTGAGGGTTTGCTTAGTTGCTGGAAGACCTCTCTTAGGGGGACCGTTGCACACAAGCAACTGGTCCGCCCTCCTGCACAGGGCAGCTCTGTGGACGTATGCATCCAGTGCTCGCACTGGACACATACAGTTAAGCTTCTGCTGGTCTGGTTCCCCGAAGGGAGGAGGACTGAAGGCCTCACCACTGCTAGGTCCCATGTAGGTACACGAGATCGTACCCGAGGCCTCAGCCTCAGCGCAGGAAGTGAAAAGTTTCCACTTCCATGCGTACAGTTTCCTCGTGGAGGGAGCTCTGGATTGGAGGATGGTCTCAACAACCTCAGTTGAGAGACCGGAAGGTACTAGTCGTGCCCCCTCAGGGGCCACACCCATAACTTCCACAGCTCCGGGTCACAATAGACAGACAACAATAAATATGACTGACACACATAGAGCTCTTCGCTGAATGACAGAAAGCTGATGCGGGCTCCGCTGCACGTGCTTTTATAGCTTCCTGGTCATGACGTCACCCGTCCGTGACGTCCCATTCAGCTATTGGACTGATTTCACATGTGATTCAGAGCGTGG
>NW_015558640.1:84625-86483 GCF_001515605.1 Sinocyclocheilus anshuiensis
ATTAGGCAAAGGTAGGCGACCGCCTTGGGCCCCCAAAAGCCAAGGGCCCCCTAAAATGCTTTTTATATGCGAGATGCGCGTTCAGTGCGGACGCACAAGTGGCTGCTGTGGGGTTCATTACCACGAGTCACGACAACCGTGTTAACAGAGTACGCTAAATAACAGACGAGAAGATACGGCTTTACCAACCACACAGTCGCTCTGACTGGCACATTTTTATTAAAACAGAAAAAACACGTGCATTCCATCAGTCACTGATTAGGTCACATGACATCTAGTGACATGACACATTAGACACCTGGATTGCCTGTCCCAAATAGAAAACAAAAATACAAATACAAATGAGAGCATACTATTCCACGTCAACAAACCGTCTGTGCGTCCGCGTTGAACGTGCTTCTTAGCAAAAGTAGGGCGATGTAGAAAATGGGGACGGAATCCCGGAATGTATTCATAAAAACGGAATTTACTGTGTAACGCGGAATGTGACAGAATGAATGGCGCAGATGCGCGTTTCGTTTGCTAGTTTGCTATTTAAGCACCTGTAACGCTCGTAGTAGCTAAATAGTCTCAGTACTCTTGGATACAAACTCCACTAGTCTGCATTGCTGTACCTTCCTGCTGTTAGGATAGTAAATCATGTATGCTGGACTATTCTTGTTGTATCCAACAAAAATACCCTTCCTACATCTTGAATCCAACTTTCCTATTGCTTTGGCTCTTGCATCAGGCCCTCTGTTCCTAGTTTGAATAAACTTTCCCTGTGTGCAAATTTCACAGCGTGGGATAGGTTTATCCATACCCGCAATTTGCATACCGTCAACAACTTCCTCCAATTTAATTATATCCCCATGATTGCAGTGCCCTAATATTTCATGCTATGTCTGCAAATCATAACACTTCTTACATCGTTCAACACCTTCATTGTCTATTGTGTGCAAATAGTACAGTTTGTCGTGCACATGTATGGGGAATTTGGTACCGTCCTTATGTAGCAGAACGTTCTTCCCTTCTTTGAAGATCACCGTCGCTCCATTCGATGTGGCTGCTTTCACAGAGAAAATGTCCTGTGGATATGTTGCGATGTGTAGCGCGTTTCTTAGCATTGCTTTGACATGCCGTCCCATGCCGTCAACCAAATATACCTCTGTGTCTCCTCTGTGCTTTGCGACCCCGTTGCACCGAGTGCCGTCAGCCAATTCCACGCAGTGTGTGTTGGCCTGGAAACTGCTGTCAAAACTCTGAAACTTCTCGATGTCCGTGATGATGTGTGAAGTTGCACCTGCATCCACCATTAGGCCTTTCCTCTTGGTATTCTGTACCCGCATTTCAGCGTCGCTTGCCCGGAAAGCATACTCCCTGTCACTTGGCTCTGCGGAAACTTTTTGTGCGTTATCCCGCTGCTTTCCCCGTCTGCATGTTGCGTCGCGGTGAGTGGTACTTCTGCACTGACTACACCACTGTTTACGCTGACATGTCCTTGCTTTGTGGCCTTTTGTACCACACCTGTAACAAACAAACACGGAATCCCGGAATCTATTCATAAAAACGGAATTTACTGTAAGGCGGAATGTGACGAAATGAACGGCGCAGACGCGCGTTTCGTTTAAGCACGCGCAACGCTCGCGGTTGTCGTCTGTAGTAACTAAATAGTATTTTTGCCATTTAATATTCACATACACTAGTCCATATCGCGGTCTGATTGAAGTGTACTGAATTGCATTTGATTTATTAATTCAATATTTGACGAACTCCGTGACATTGCTCGTTACACAGTAAACTTATGTTGTGTAGCATTTTGAATGTACAAAAATTAAAGGGTTTGTTTAATTTTCATTGGAATAAAAGATAGATTCCA
>NW_015558640.1:87094-87480 GCF_001515605.1 Sinocyclocheilus anshuiensis
TTTGATTACCAGAAAAATGAAAATACACAACACAGAATTTCTAAAAAATAAGTAAATAAAATTAAAATTTCATAGGCCCTATTATTGTATACAAAGTAATAAATTAAGTTGTTTTTATGAATTCAATTAATTAGATATGTTTTTTATTAAACCATTAAAATGGAATACAGAAAAATTAAAAGAAAAAAGAAAGCGCACAATTTGTAATTTTTGTTAAACTTTTAATAGGCCTAAATTGCTGTTAAATTAAACAAGTTTCGTGATTTTAGTTAATTAGACATGTTTTTTGTTAAAATGTAATGTAATCATCCAGAAAAATTAAAACGAAAAAAAAAAACTGAATCCAGAAAAAATTAAAACGGAAAAAAAGATTTTGGAAAAAAAAA
>NW_015558640.1:87671-102372 GCF_001515605.1 Sinocyclocheilus anshuiensis
TTAGGCTAATTTGGGAAAAATAAAACGGATTTCATAGGGCCCTACAAATATCATGCATCTGAAGCTATAATTTTAATACTAACAGTGCATACTAACAGTGCATATTATATAGGGCCTATTTTCATTTTTTTAAATGGCGCTCACTCGTTTTTGTGAAAGACCCAAGAAGGACTGTGCACAGTCACTTTCCACACAGACACACTTCATGTTTGGTCGAAATAGTCCTTAAGCATGTACATTTATAATTTCCTTCAGTTTAATTTAAATGTGCAATTAAAATAAATGTATATTTTAAAGTTTAGAATTAGACAGCCTTGCGTTGTGTAGACAATTGCGTAGTGAACATTACCCCAACGCACCACCTAGTGTCCAACCTACTCTAATACTACTATAACATGTTTAAATGTGAACAAGAGCATTAACAGAGATTAAAAGAGAACAACATTAAAGAAATCCTTTATTTATAACATGTACATGAAAAATCTAAAAGATTAGACACAACTATGGGACACGATCGTGCAGCAGCGAGTAACAGTGAAAGCAACCTCAAGGTTGTAAATGTGTGAAATTGTATAGGGCCCCATTCCTGTATTTTGCCTGGGGCCCCAAATCACTAAATCCGCCCCTGATCACAGGTCGAGAATAAGGAGAGATGATTGACAAGACCATGCTGGAGTATTTGCTGCTCAACAGATCCTGAGCTCATTGACAAATATCCGATTTTGTAAGATGTGCTCCCTTTACACAGAGTGCGTGTGATCGCGAAATCGAAAGTGAAAGTAAACAGCGCCAGCGCTCATTCAAAAGATATTTAAATACTCCGCATCCTGAGAGCGGCTCCCTGATGCGCCAAAATTATGCAATATTAGAATGTTTAAAGGAGTGGACACGAAAATCGCAGGAGATAAACGCATGTTGTGGGAGCAGGCGGCAATGGTCAGAGATTCAGCGGGAGCAGGATTAAGACAACAGCCGAATCCGGACATTTTGGGCGATTAAGAAATCCCAGCCGGACGCATTTTTTTTAGGTACAATAAGAGGACATGTCCGGGAAAAGAGGACGTATGGTCACCCTAATGTTGAAAACATGTGCAGTCCAGATACAATTCAGAACATAGCAACATAGAAATTACTATTTTTTCCCCTTTCGCTAGTTCCTCATTATATTGCTATTGAATTAATTTAGTGAAATAATGCTGTTTAGGTTTGTGTCACAGTGAACGAGCTGCTGAGTGAAGTCGGCGTGGAAAAATTAACGAGGGTTTTGCAAAGATGGTGACATTTCTGACCGGTTGATGCTGAACAAGCTTCAGGACTGCAATAAATCAGTAGCAGCATGTCATTCCAGCTGAAACCCACTGATATTACAGCCTCTAAATCTTCCTAAAACAGCAAAAAATTAAATAACTACACGAGCATGACCATATTTAACTGATAAACCACCTGCCAAACTGCTGCAATCATTAACTAACAACCGTGGGATTGTTTTCAAAGTCACCAGATGTGCCAGACGTTTTTACTTAAAGGTTGATAGTTGGTTTAAAGTTGACTTTCCAAACTTTGTTCATTAATGCAGTTTAAGTAGTAAATATTTCAGATTATTGGTTTTGTATTTGAAATTGTGATCACAGTGCCCTCTTGTGTTTATAGAGAGAATATTATTTTACACAGGTTGTGTTTTATGAATCACATTTCTCAGAAATGACTTTTTAAATGGTGTCTCCTCTCAACCTTCTGCTTTAATTAAAAGCAATAAATGTGTGCACATGTGGATCTGTAAATGCCCACTGCTCCTCTCTCTGTGTAAAAACATGTTTAAGCAATTTATTATAACCCATAAAAAGCAAGAACTGAAAGCAAACTCTGTTGTTTTGTGAACCAAACCAGCTTTGCATCATGCAGCTCATAAATTCTCCTGTTGTCATGTTATTGTTTGCATGGCTTTATGTGTCTGTGTTGAGATGATAAACTGAAGTAAAGCTGTTGAGGTAGATTTATTCCCTAAACCACAGACCTGCTGTCAAATGTTAATTAGATGGAATAACAGTAAAAGTTAACTTTGTAATTGTGTTTATGAGCAAAAACAAACATTGCTATGATAAGACAGGACTTTATTATGCCCTTCAAATGGACAACATAGTAACACTGTTTACATTCATTTCCTTTCGGACCATCACCTTCACATGGTTGAGGCCACTGACACAGCTTTATTACACTTCAAATGAGCAATACATTTTAATTATTTCAGAATTTACAGGCAAGAGATTCAAACAACAAAAAGGAGGTCGGAAACCAGATATGAATAATGTAGCAATTTCAACTTGCTGCTTTAAAAAAAACAAAACAGTGATCATTAATGAAAATGTTTCAATCTTAGGGATGATTTATTCTTATTTATTTATTTAAATGCAACAAATTAAATGTAAGTAAAAGTGAAAAGATGGGGTTGGTCAAACTATTTATAATGTAGTTATAAATAGTTCAAAGATAAATACATTTTAATATTAGAGATTTATATATAATTATATATATAAGATTTACTGTTGTATCTTTATGCAATTTTAAAGATGTATAAGCAATTGTAGCAATTAAATGTACTTCTTTCTAGCTTATTTATTATGGTTTTAAATTTTAATGCAAGAATGTTTTACCCTAAACGTGTAAAAGAGAAAAAAATGAGGCTGACCAAATATTTATAATACATAATTCTCAAATATGTGTGTGCGTGTGTGTGTGTGTGTGTGTGTGTGTGTGTAAATCTTTTCTCTCTCTCTCTCTTTTTAATGCAATTATTTCCTCCGAACAAAGTGGAAAATATTAAACTTGCATTGCAGTTAAGCTCAATATTTTATGTCGATAGGCTGTACATCCAGGTCTGCTTCAATGCACACGTTTACACGGAATAAAACCACTCTTTAAAATTCAAAAATCTGGACAGAAGCGTTAAAAAGCACTGTGGCCTGCAGCGGACTCATGGTTTGTAAAAGACAATTTGGCACGAACGTTTAAGGACGCAACATCTTGAAACATCACTTGAAAGAACAGTAAAAAGGGTCCAACGACATCCCTGTAGAGTTTTGTAAAAGTTCCCTTTATCCTTCTCCAGTACTGTGACTCAAGCAAACAGCGCGCTTTTACGCACGGCTTTGCGCGTCTACCTGTTAATGGCGCAGTCCGTGGACGGTAACGCGTCGGTTTGCCCGTTCACCACCGACAATCTGTACTCCTCGGTCTCCATCACGTTCAGAGGAATCGCCGCCTGGCTGTCGTCGCGCTCCTTCACGGTGCCCGAGAACGGGCGGATCTGACAGCTGTTGGCGATCGCGGGCGACGAAATCCTCCAGATGAAGTCCTTCAGCATTTTCCTGAACTCTCTGCGCATGAGGCAATACAAGATCGGATTCAAGCAGCTGTTCGAGTGCGCCAGGCAAATGGTGACCGGGAACACGTACGTGTGGAGCGTGTAGTAGATGTTGTCCCATTGGATCACGTTAAACTTGACCAGGACTCCCCAGAAGGTGATGGCGTGGTTGGGCAGCCAGCATATGAAGAAGGACAAGACCACGATCGTGACGGATTTGGTGACTCTGGACCTGCGCTTGGGGAGGTTGTTGTTCATGCTCCGCAGGCGAATGAGGCGCAACAGGAGAAGGTAACACACGACGGTGATGAGCATCGGAAACACGAAAGCCACCAGGATCTTCTGCAGGTGATAGAGCGCGTGCCAGTGCTGGCCGTTGGGGAAGCGCAGCAGACACAGCTTGACGCCGCTGATCGAGCTCACCGTGGAGAAGATCGCCGTGGGAACCGACGCCACGGTGGCCAGGAGCCACAGGAGCGCACTGACCAGCTTCACCGAGCAGCGCTTGTTGCGCGTTCGGTCCTTGAGCGCGGACGCCACGGACCAGTAGCGCGTCACGCTCATCGCGGTGAGGAAGAACACGCTCGCGTACACGTTCATCACGGTCACCGTGACCACCACCTTGCACATGACGTGTCCGAACGGCCAGGTGAAGTCGAGCGCCGTGTCCACGGCCCAGAAGGGCAGCGTGAGAACGAACTGGAAGTCCGTGACCGCCAGGTTCATGATGAAGTAGTTGATCGTGGACTTCTTCCTCCCCTGCCGGACTTTCATGAGGAAGAAAACCAGCAGGTTTCCCACCAGACCCACCGCGCACACCACCGAGTACACGATGGAGATCATGACGCGCAGCTCCAGCGTGCCGTCCGCGGCCAAGTCGATGTCCTCCAGGTTGCTGAAGCGGCTCAGCTCGTACCCGGAGCCGTTCGCGGAGCTCTGGTTCTGGAAGTCCGCCATCCTGTCCAGCCACAGCTCGGCGTCAGGTGCCCGGTGCAGCCCGGGTCTGTGGAGGGCTTGCATCACAGAGTCGCGGGAGGGAACACTAGGAGAGCGTCTCTTCCGGACACAGCGATGAGTCTGGAGACTCCCGCGCCATGACGCTGCCGCCGCTGATGCTGGAGCGGACGCGCCGCGCGGGGCTTTATGAAACCTGCGCCATCTGACGCGCCGCCCACAGAGGAGACGCTCCTCCCTCAAGACATATGTGACCCGTGCAGGCAAAACGAGTCGGAATGCGCAGTCGGAAAAAAATTTCAATTTTGAGGTTTTCACAAAAACGAGTTCCTTAAGCCCTCATCTAGCGATCCCAATGCTCCAAATAATAATTTTAGATGTTCAATTACCTTTCTTTGTACGTTTTCTGAGAGGAGCACCTTTTCTCCGCTCGCTTCTCGCGCTGACTGTCATCCCGATACATATGCACATATACACACAATTACAGTATGTAAGTATTCACGCGAACATAATCTGTTATGTCTTAATGGAACGTTCGGGGAAAAACATCTGATGTGTAACATTTTATTAGATCCGTGCATTACAAAATAGGCCGCCTCATTAATGTTAATCTAACAAGAAAAGAAAAGAGGGACACACTCGCTGCTCTCGATTGAACTGCTTTTGTAGTTTTAATAATCAGGTTATTTGTAATGAACACACTAAAGGGATTTTAACATTTGATTATTTGTTTTTCTTACTTGAATGCTTTTGTTTAGATGTAAAATGAAAAAGGTAATGCACTATTTGTTTTTTTTTTTGTTCTACTATTTTTTGTGCATCTGTTCTTATTTATAATAGCAACGATAAAATACAAATAGCTATATTGTGATTATTAATATAGTAAGTGTTATTAAGAAAAAAACTGGAGGAAAAGATGCAACGTTGCAGGTAATTTTGCTTTGGAACCTTCTTAAAACTTTAACTCGATTTTTCTCAAAATTGACTTTGCTGACTCTATCGACTTCAAACGGCATCCAACAAATCATGCAACAAATCATTTTTGAAAATTTGCTCATTGTGACTCATTTTGCCAGCGCAGGTCACATATCTGCTTTACTTTACATATCTACTAAATCAACACGGTCTCACCCCTATTCGTCACACACTGCCGTTTGGTAATTTCCCCTCACGTCCATAAGCCGACGTTGAAGGTACCCCCTATTCGTCGCTTGACATAGGGGTGAGACCGTGTTGACTAAATATAGGTGTGCCTCATAAACAAAGCACAACACTAACCTTAACTCTGTATATAAAATCATTCACACATTTTACAGTGTAAATTATTTATGGAATCAAATATTAATATAAATTTGACAAAATATATAATAAAAATGTGAACATGACTAAAGAAATAAAGTGGCTGCGAAACGGTCTCAGAAAGAAACATAAAACATTTTAGATTCCTTGCCATTATATAAATAATTTATTAAATATTAATCATATTGGCCACACCTACTAATTTTGTATCACAGAAATATGCAGCAGGACCAAAAACAATGGAAATAAATAAATGAATATATAAATAATGAAATAAGTAAACTGACTGGGGCTCTGCAAAAAGTTTTTTTAAGGACTTTTCTCAAAGTATCTAAAATTAGAGAGAAAATGAAATAGAAATAAATGTGAGGGAATTAAAACAGGAAAAAATAAAGTTTTATCATCACATTGTGCAGTATATTTAAGTTATCAAATATTAATACAACCAAAATAGAAATAAAGAATATATACAAAAATAAATAAAACAGTTGTGAAACAGACTGGATTTACATTTTTTAATTTTACATCCTTCATATAATTATGGCCACACCCACTAATTTTGCATCACAGAATTAGGAAGGGCTAAAAACAAAGGAAATAAATACATGAATAAATACTGTAATTATATTAATAAATATATATTATATGATTAAGTAATTTATTGTAGAATAGAGTTTGGGGCATTTATATTTGCATATTAATATAGCTAATTATATTGGCCACGCCTCCAATCATGTACCACAGAATTATGGAGGACCAAGCTTAAAAGAGAAAAAATTATAAGTAAAAAATGTATCAATAATTAAAAAAATATATAATTATATATTAATATAACTGGAAAAAAAACAGAAATAAATAAATAACTCAAAAGGTTTGGATTTGGGGTTTTGAAGGTCTTTTCACATCATTGATTTTTATTAAATATTAATATAATCATATTGGTCACACCCGCGATATATGAAAGATCAAAAACAATGAAAGTAAGTAAATTAAAAAGTAAATTGATTGTGGAATAGACCAAGGAAAAAAGGTTTAGGCATTCATTTTTTGCAATAATATAGCTAAAGGTATTCATCAAAGAATCCTGAAAAAAATAAATTTAGCATGGATTCCAAAAAAAAACATGAAGCAGCCCAACTGATTTCAACACTGATATTTGTGTGTATTAATTCTGCTCAAAAAGGATTAGTCCACCCAAACATGAAAACTTGCTGAAAGGTTACTCAACCTCAGTTCATCCAAAATGTAGATGAGTTTGTTTCTTCATCAGATTTGGAGAAATGTAGCATTGCATCAGTGTCTCAGCAAGTGAATGGGTGCCGTCAGAATGAGAGTCCAAACAGCTGATAAAAACATCACAATAATCCACAAGTAATCCACAGCACTCCAGTCCATCAGTTAACATCTGGAGAAGACAAAAGCTGAAACAAATCCAGCATTAAGACGTTTTTAACTTCAAACTGTTGCTTCTGGCTAAAATATGAGTCCATAATCTATAATAACTCTTCCTCCACTGAAAAAGTCCATCTCCTGTTGTCTCTCACATTAAAATCCAGCCACATATTTGTTTAGAGCTGTTTTGGCTTGTAAACGCTGCTTGATCTGTGCAGATTTCTCTCCTGATTCACACCAGAACACTTTTTCACTGGAGGAAGCAGCATTATTGATAGAGGACTCATATTTTAACCGGAAGCAACAGTTTGAAGTTAAAAACGTCTTAATGCTGGATGTGTTTCAGCTTTTGTCTTCTCCAGATGTTAACTGATGGACTGGAGTGCTGTGGATTACTTGTGGATTATTGTGATGTTTTTATCAGCTGTTTGGACTCTCGTTCTGATGGCACCCATTCACTGCAGAGCATCCATTGGTGAGCAAGTGATGCTAAATGTAATAACATGCAAGGCAAAATCAGTTGTGCTTGAGTCTCTCGTACATTTTAAATAGGTCATGAACCCTTATGTTGCTATATTAGGGGCCATAAACTGCCTGTGCATGTACGAATTTCAATGTTGATTCAATATTAGATTAGACATTTGGATTGTGCCATTGCAGCATTAAATGTTTAACTTTTAGCCGTTCTAATTCAACTTCACAAAGTCATAAATGTCAGTATGTGGGTGGGTGTTCATGATCACTGGCGCAAGGAACTAGTTAAAATAAACTACACTTTTAAGATGTCCTTGACTCAACCAGAACATCTGAACAGATGAGAACACACACATTCTTCTTTTGTGTCACAGCTGAACATGTTTTACCTTTGTGTTGCTCAACAATAAAGTAAAAAGGCAACCTTGCACCAATGTGTCTTGAGACAGACAGACACCTGCATGCAATGAGAAAATCAATCAAAAAAATACAGATTTTCACATAACAATGTACATCCAAAGTGTGTG
Organism: Sinocyclocheilus anshuiensis; assembly: GCF_001515605.1. Taxonomy (NCBI): domain Eukaryota; kingdom Metazoa; phylum Chordata; class Actinopteri; order Cypriniformes; family Cyprinidae; genus Sinocyclocheilus; species Sinocyclocheilus anshuiensis. The sequence goes on from NW_015558640.1 coordinate 95,679, forward strand.
TTTTTTAAACCAGAACTTTATATTGAGCTGTGCAACAAAGTTTGCAGTCAAAGTGCGTTCAGACGAGCAAAAGCTCACTTTGTGTCTCTGTGCTTTAGTGTTTCTTCAGATGTGAACAGCATAACAAGAAGTGCAAATGGAAAATTCTTTATTTTTAATATGTTAATATCTCCCGGGTCTGTAGTAATCAGTATTTCAACAGATAAACGACATGCTGCTGCAAGGAGAGGGAGAGTATTTTTAGAGGAAAGTTCTTTACTTTTCCAGTGGCTCATTGATAAGCGACAGTTTAGAGCAATAAAATAATTACTGTTATCTGTCTGTGTCAGAAAATAAACAGCTGTATTTGAAAGCGGAAACATTAGTGGCATATTTGATGGTTTGCAGTATTTAGGTTGGCTGTGCTTTGTTGACGTGTTGGTTATTAAAAGACTGTTGCTGGTTCAAAACAACCTAAAATAACATTTTAGAGGAGATGAGTGCTTTATATCACCCTGTTCCTGCCACGAAAAAATACCTTTCTTTATCTTTTTCACCTTTTTTGTCTGCTTATTTTTACCATTTCCATTTAATCATTTAGCAGATGCTTTTATCCAAAGCGACTTACAAATGAGTTGAACAATAGAAGCAATCAGATCAACAAGAGAGCAACAGTATACAAGTGCTGTGACAAGTCTCAATTAGTCTAGCACAGTACACACAGCAAGGTGTGTTTTTTTTTTATTTTAAATAAATTAGAGTGAATAGAATAGAATAGAATAGAGTAGAATAGAATAGAATAAAGTAGAATAGAATAGAGTAGAGTAGAATAGAAAAAAAATAAAATAGAATAGAGTCGAATAGAATATAGTAGAATAGAATAGAACAGAATAGAAAATAGAATAGAATAGAGTAGAATAGAATAGAGTAGAATAGAATAGAAAAAAATAGAATATAATAGAATAGTAGTAGAATAGAATAGAGTAGAATAGAATAGAAAAATAGAATAGAATAGAATAGAATAGAATAGAATAGGTAAGTGCTTATATTAATTGGTCAGGTGCTGGCAAAAAAGATGTGTCTTAAGATGTTTTTTTTTTTAAATGGCTAAAGACTCAGCTGCTAGAATTGAGATCGGCAGGTCGATCACCAGCTGGGAACAGTCCAGGAAAAGGTCCTTGAGAGTGATTTTGTGCCTCTTTGGGACGGCACCGCGAGGCGTCGTTCACTTGCAGAACGCAAGCTTCTGGAGGATGCATAAGTCTATACTAGCGAGTTTACATATATTGGAAAAGAGCCAGTGGTTGTCTTGAAGGTAAACATCAGTAACTTGAATTTGGCAGCCAGTGCAAACTGATGAAGAGAGGTGTGACGTGGGCGTTCTTCGGCTCGTTGAAGACCACTCTCGCTGCTGCATTCTGGATCAGCTGCAGAGGCTTGATAGTACATGCAGGAAGACCCGCCAAGAGAGCAGTCTGGAGAGAACCAGAGCTTGGACAACCCAGATAGCACAGGTACGTCTGCAAGATGTCTGTTAAAGATCTCTAAGCATCTGCTGTGTACAAACATCCGATAGACGTCTTTAAGAGGTCAGTTTTCAATCATAAACATTTTAAAGACATCTTCTAAACGTCTATTTGACATCTGATAGGAAACATCTTATAGACGTATTGCAGATGAGCAAACACTCTAAAAAATACGTCTTGCAGATGTAAATGCAGACGTCAAATAGACATCTCAGTGATGTACGTGAGCTGTCAGGGAAGGATTTGTGCGGTCTGCTCTGTTAGGAAGGATCTAATATTCCTAATGTTGTATAAGGCAAATCTGCAGGACCGGGCCGTTGTAGCAATATGGTCTGTGAAGCTTAACTGATCATCCATCACAACTCCAAGGTTCCTGCTGTCCTGGAAGGAGTTATGATTGATGAACCCGGCTGTATAGAGAAGCTGGGTTGGCTGAAATTAGATTAATTTAAATTAATCTGATTTCTGATATCTGGTGTGTCTGTTCTTAATCTCCCTTTAAATGTTTATCAATTTGTTTATACACCTATTTTTGTATCGATTTTACCCTGTTCTTGTCATGAAAATAGGCTTGTTTTTTAATTTGTTACATATGTTATATTTTAAATGTATGTTTGTATATATCTCTCTCACTTTAAACGTGTGTTCATTTTAATCATTTGAGTGCATAGGATGTTATATAGGAGGATTGATCGTTTATAATCAGTTTGATGTCTGCTCTCTTCCTGTAGAGACATTAATCCTGTTGACGGCAGACGGTCGCGCGTGATTGGCTGATTTTGGCTCCTGTCTCCGGCTGGAGGACTGCTGCTGCAGGAATCTGCAACTTACTGTAGAACTTATCACTATAATATAGATTTTTCCATTTGTCAGATTAGGTTATTTGTTACTGAGCGCTGTCACTGTGAAGCAACAAATAGGTATTTAAACATAGAATTACATGCAGTCTTCCTTTAGGACACACACACTTGCATTTAGAGCGATTATATGAATGGCTTGGTTAGCATAGACTTTTCTTTGTGTCAGGGTAACAATTCTGACATTACACAATGTCTGAAAGTGATCAGTTCTGCTCCATTGGGCTTTTTAATCAGATTTTTAAATTTGAGCCCCAATAATGATCCAGTAGGCTCTCTTTTGGCGTGAATTTCTGAACATCTGTGCAATTTCTGCATCAAGGGCGTCTAATGAGGTAAAAAAAAATCCCCCAAAAGAGCAATAAAGCTGAAAACTGGAATGAGATTTTCTTTAATATCATTCAATAATCCAATATTGATTGAACAGGACTGTTTCTGTGCCAGGCCCGTGTCGTTTGTGTCTTGGCGCTGTTCTGCTGTTCTGCATCTAAACACTCAGTAGATGTCTTTGAAAACACTTCAGAGAATTACAATCTTTGACCCTGAAGATGTTCTATGAGTTCTTTATTCTCAGTTAAGGCCTGTTCAAACCAAGAACGATGGACTTCCTTATTATCATGGAATTAGAGCAATTAATATAGCGTTACTTGGTGTGAACGGGCATTTAGAGGGGTTCATTTTTGTGCAGCATCTGTGTTCTTGTACTCGAGTGACCATTAAGGTGATGATGGATGTTTAATATCATACTCTTCATATCATACATTATCTTTCCAGTATGCAGTTTTCAGTTCGTTTTCTTTGTGCATGGAGTACCCGGATGAAATACTAGGAATTCCCAGTGTTATATGCATCTGATATTTGCAGTCAAAACAGCAAATGCAACTGCCCAGAGAATGACTAATTAGCTGTCTACTGAACTCTTCGTGTATATGTTCCTGAATCCCTGCAGATAGAGGCCAGACAAGCTCTTTTCAGTTTGCATAAGATATTAAACTTGCATTATAGACGTGACAAAATGGAAATAACTTTGTAGGAACTCTGTGATTTGATTCAAGCTGCGATTCGATTCAATCGAATCTTTATAATGAATCGATTGAACTGACTCGCGCAACTGATTCAATCGAACTGAATCAGTCAGACTTTAAACGTGAAGACACTTTTATACAAAATTGGATTTTAAATAAATAAAGCAATGAATTACGAAGCTACAGAATAATTAAACTGTGTGCTTCTCCATGTTTATGAACGAATCGGTTGAGTGAATGATTGTAACTTTTAAACAGTCACTTGTCGCCTCCTACTGGCTCATCGATGTAACTGCATAACGAGTCACTGTGCAACTATAAAACCAATAAACAAATAGTAGATTTTAACATAATCTATGACTGAGATAGTGAACAACAGCATTTAGTTAAGACATTTGATGTGGCTGGACACATTTTTCCTTACAATGTTCCTGTAAGTGTCAGAGATTGTTGAGATTTCAGACTTGATTTAGCTACAGCAGCAGCAAATTAACATTTAAGCAATGACAGCTCCAGTTCTCATTATGTTATGACTTGTTTTATAGTTTTTCCTTTTTTTTGGCCTGAGCTCTCTAATGAACATCTGGAGAATCCAACTTAATGTGTTTTTCCCTCAGATTTTCAACTCACGCTGAAAATCAAACAAAAGGACCTGAAAGCTCTGTGATTATGACATGATTCATTATAAACACACTGGGGCAGAATATCTCCATATGAATGCAGATGCTGTTATTGAAATAGACGTCTCATTATTCGTTTCCCAAAGGTTTTCAGAAAGCAGCACAAAAGAATTTCAACAAGCTTTTAACAGGACTCTATGCTTACTTAGTTAAAAAATTTAGGAGCATCTTCTGATCAATAATATTTGACTCCTTAAAGTGATTTACATAAAAAATCAAATAAAATTTAATAAAAACTATATAGACATATTTAAAGACATCGAAAACGAATAAAAATGACAAAAACAACAACATTACTAAAACTTTAAAATCAACATGAAAGTAAAAAAATACATAACTAAAATCTAATATTAAATATTTAATAAATAGTATCTCATTGATGCTAAAATAATACTGAATATGTCACACTTGAAGAAAAACATCTATAATGTGTGAACATATAACACATATATGTAGAATTTTAGTGGCAGGAAAATACAGTAGGTAAGATTGGAAATATATTTTTCTGCCACTAAAATACATTTTAAAATATATTTTAGTATATGAACGTTGAAGGTTCACTGTTTATATTTAGCATACATTTAAAATATGTTTTGGGGTCTATATATATATACAGTATATAGCTGTATGAAAAGAGCAGCTTCATCGCAAACAATATAGACCTTTGCGCGCATTGTTTTATACTGTATGTAAATATCACCTCATCCAATGCAATTGTTGTTTTCTGTCGCATTTGTTCTCCATTTAATCTTCCTGCAGTACAGTTGGAGGAAAGATTGAGGTTTTTCTGCCTGACTGCCAGTATATTAAACCTTACTATGGCCGTTGCTTTACATAAGCTTGCCAAATAACTGCGGTATCAAACTACAACAAGCCGTCTGATTGCTCATTTTGGAGAATGGAGTGGTTGCTCCAAGCCTTGACTGACCTCTTCTCCAGTACCTGCAGAATAACGTGTCTTATCTTCCCCCTGCAGGCATCTGAATGCACACCTCCAAACACAAGAGTCCAAATCTGAGCAGGAGGAACCATTCAGGTTACAGGGGGATGAGTGACAAGCGTGAAATGAGCTTGTTGCCTCTTACTTCCGTTTGTTTGTTGGTCTGCCTAAAACACTTCAGACTCTGATGTATTCACTTCAGTATGAGTGTGAAGAGCAGATGTTTGGTGATGGTCTGTTGCTTGTTTAGAGTTTGATGTTTGACTGAAGTGCTGAATATGCATGCAGGCACTTCGCAAGGTCGAACTTATGCATTGTTGCATTGAGAAATGTGTTAGACAGCAATTCACATCAATGCAATGCAAGTACATTTTGCATTCTCAGTACTGCCACAAGAGGCGCTATAGCAGGCATTAGTGTAAACTCTCTTCTTCAGTGGTCAGATTCCAGCTCATGGTTTGAAATTAAACTTGCAGTGAAAGTTAGTTAAAGTGATGACATTTATCTGAATAATAACATCCAGTTTATTAGAAATTTTTTTTTTTTTTTGGGCTTATATCATTTATAAATCATTAGCACAGAAAGCAAAAGTAATATATTATGGTCATAAAAATAAAGATGGCAATGCATTTAAGCATAAATGATACAAAGTAAATATATTTATAACTTATGCAAAATATTCATATGATTTCAAAATAAATTTGGCCTTACATATTCAAGGTTTTATAAAAATTAAAGTCATTCAAATAAAGGACACAAGTTGTAATTATGCAAATAAAATCACTAAATTAAGTTAGAGTGATGCAAATATATGCAACTTCCGCAAAATAGTCAGAAATTTTCAAACCAATTTTGGCCTAACATATTTAAAGCTTTATTAAAAAAAAATAAAATCATAAAAATAAAGATTGCAAATTGTAATTTTGCAAATAAAAGCACTTAATCAAATATAAATGATACAATGTAAATATATCCAACTAATGCAAAATATTCCAAAATTTTCAAAACAAAACTGGCCTCACATATTCAGTTTTATTAAAAATAAAGACTGCAAATTGTACATTATGCAAATTAAAGAACTTAACTGAGCATATGATGCAAAGTACATATATTCAACTTCTGCAAAATACTAAAACATTTTTAAATAATTTTAATGATACAAAAAAACCATGAGACTTCTGATAATCATACATTTACAAAACATTTTTGACCTAATATTATTCAAAAGCTCCCTAAAATGTCAGAAACCATTAAAATATTCAGAAAGCTTTATCGTTATGCAACCATTAACAAATTATTTACGTATACGTAAGATAAAGCGGGTATAGAGGATGGATGGATGAACAACTTTAAAACTTTGGGTTTGATTCCCTGTGAGTGCATGAACTGAACAAACCTTAAATGCAATGCAAGCTGCTTTGAAATAAACGTAAAATATTAATGCATAGAGGTCATTTATATACAGAACTCTTAAATGGTACATTGTTAGTCTCTTTCACAAGATTCAACACGTCGTGATCTCTCAGCACAATTGACGGAAATCAATTTTACAAGGTTTCCAGAAATCAAGAAAGTGCAAAAAGTTAAAATACTTAAAGCAATCAACAAGGAAACACATTTGTGACCCTGGACCACAAAACCAGTCATAAGGGTCAATTTTTCAAAATTGAGATTTATACATCATCTG
>NW_015558640.1:103449-109591 GCF_001515605.1 Sinocyclocheilus anshuiensis
CTTTCCATTGATGTATGGTTTGTTAGGATAGGACAATATTTGGCTGAGATACAACTATTTGAAAATCTGGAATCTGAGGGTGCAAAAAAATCTAAATATTGAGAAAATCATCTTTAAAGTTGTTCAAATGAAGTTCTTAGCAATGCATATTACTAATCAAAAATTAAGTTTTGATATATTTACGGTAGGAAATTTACAAAATATCTTCATGGAACATGATCTTTACTTAATATCCTAATGATTTTTGGCATAAAAGAAAAATCGATAATTTTGACCCATACAATGTATTGTTGGCTATTGCTACAAATATACCCCAGCGACTTAACACTGCTTTTTTGCTCCAGGGTCACATTTGAGAAACATATTGCAAAACATTGTGAAATGCCTTAAGGGTCAGAGAGAATGGAAATGGTAACTAAAAACTGAAATGGACCTTTTACGGCTGACTGACATTACAAATGGCCTTAATTAATAACACTACAGAACTGTTAAAGTGATTGGTTTGGCGCCTTTACTGCAGTTTTTAATCTCAGATTGCATGTTTTTTTTAATCCTAAAATCACATATATTCTACAGCACGGATGAAGATCTGTGGTTTGATTGGTGGCGAGCAGACGAGCCTCATTTGCATTGCTAAACAAACAGCGTACAGGTGAATGTCAGTAACGATCTTTGATAACCGCAGCCATGCTGACCTTTCGCCGCAAACAAAATATACGCTGCACAATCAGATGGAGTGCTTTGTGGGATTGGCTGTGCTGATGTCACTGAAGGTCAAACAAGCTCAGATGAAAGCACTCATCTTTATGAACATCAACCTGAGGAGGTACTGTAAAAAAAAAAAAAAACGTTTTCAAAAGGTTTCTGTGTACTTTAAAATATGTTCCTTCATCTAGAATCTGAAAATATATATTTTATTCATATTAAAGTACATTTTCTACATGTTACACACACGAATAAATAAATAAATATGTATGTATGTATGTATGTATGTATATTAAAACCCAGTACAAATCTGATCAAGTTTTACATTTACTCAAAAATATTAACTAGTAGAATGCAGTTCATTTGTGAAATGATGATCAGCTGATCTTATTAATAGTCACCTTGTTTTCGGATCTCTGTTCTCAGACAGCGAGATGAACCTTCAATGTCCTTCACCGATCATCATTTCAAGTGTGGTTTGGACGTGACAGACAGCGATGATATCTGAGCGGGTGAGTTGTTTGTTTACTTTTTAATTAGTCTGTCAATTCCACGTAAATACACGGAAAGAGGAGTCTTTCCCTCTTCAAAGTAAAAAAAAACTTTATTGTCAATTCTTCCACATGTACAGTACATACATACAGAGAATTGAAACTGCGTTACTCTCAGACCCTTGGTGTATACAGATAACACTAACAGTAGAGCATAAAAATACAGATAGATACAGATTAAATATAAAATACAACTATACAAATATACAATAAGGACATGTAAAAAAATTAAAAGTTAAATAAAGCAGCACAAGGCACATGGCAGATAGAGTGCAAACCAGTGAAGTAAACAAACAATGCAGATAAAATGACTGCAGTGCAAAGAGCTTATTCAGTCTGGTTAAAGTGACAAAAAGCTCAGAGAGCAGTTATTTATTTAAACTGACTGAAGAGGTAGTTGAATGAGATCAGTTCAATGCTGAATGAGGTAGTGAGCAGACCAATGCTGCACAAGGTGCTGGCGGGGGGGGGCAAAAGAGGGGAGGGGGTTCAGAGTTCAGTGGTGCCTGGGGCAAAAGAGGGGAGGGGTGTTCAGAGAATCTCCTTCGTCTTCTCCACATTCAGAGAGAGATTGTTGTCACTGCACCACCCGGCCAGGCGGCTCACCTCGCTCCTGTAGTTTGTCTCATCTCTGTTGCTAATGAGACCCACCACAGTCGTGTCATCCGCAAACTTAATGAAGAGGTTGGAGTTGTGTGACGGTGTGCACTCTTCATCGATCACTTCATCAAAATCACAACTCTGTTGCCTTTCATGAATGAATCTGTGTTTAATTCATTAGTTGAATGAATGATTCAATGATAAACTCGTTTGTTGCGTTCCTGAGTGAATCAGTGTTTTTAAATGAATTGTTTGAGTGAGTGATTCTATGACTCATTCATAAATACAGTCACTTAGTTCCTGATGGAGTCTGTGTATATTAATGAATTGGTTGAGTGAACAATTCAGTGATTCACTTAAAGACAGCTGCTGAATTCAGAACGGCATACAAGTTTACTACTCTTACTATTTTTAGCATATATTTCTATGGCAAAAATAGTAATATTACGCTAATATGCGGTTCCTAATTAAGCATGCAACTTGTTTATTTCCCCACTGAATTAGTGTTTTTAAACGAATCGGTTGAATGAATGAACAGATCAATGTCTCATAAAGACTGTCGTGTTGCACCACCTATTGGTCTGTCAATGTAACTTGCTTAATTCAATGACTCACTCATAAAGACAGAGACTTGTTTTGTTTTTGAATGAATCAGTGTGTTAAATTAATCGTTTGAGCAAATGGTTCTATGGCCCATTCATAAATGTTCACTTCCTGATACAATCTGTGTACAATGGATGAATTGGAGTCAAAGATTCAGTGATTCTCCCAAAGACAGCCACTTGTTTCTTTCCCGAATGAATAAGTGTTTTAAAATGAATCTGTTGAATAAATGAACAGAAGATCAGTGACTCATAAAGTATGTCATGTTGCGCCACCTACTGGTGTCTTGATGTAACGCTGAATTCAGTGAGTCACTTATAAAGTCGTCCACTTGTTTAATTCCTGAATGAAACAGTTTTTTAAATGAATCATTTGAATGAGTGATTCTATGACTCACTCATAAAAACAAACATTCACTTAGCTCCTGAAGGAATCTGTTTCAATTAATAAATTGGTTGAGTGAACGATTCAGTGATTCACTCAAAGACATCCACTTGTTTCTTTCTGGAATGAATTGGTGTTTTTAAACAAATCAGTTGAACGAATCAACAGAAGATCAATGACTCCTGAAGCATGTCATGTTGCGCCACCTACTGGTGTATCAGTGTAACTTGCTTAATTCAATGACTCGCTCATAAAGACATCGACTTGTTTCGTACATGTTTTTGACTGAATCAGTTGAATGAATGAACGAATCAATGACTCATAAAGACTGTCATGTTACGCCACCTACTGGTGTATCAATGTAACTTGCTTAATTCAATGACTTGCTCATAAAGACATCGACTTGTTTCATTCTTGAATTAATCAGTGTTTTTAAACTAATTGAAGTGAATGATTCTATGACTCATTCATAAACACATTCACTTAGTTCATGAAGGAATCTGTTTGTATGAACAAATTGGTTGAGTGAGCGATTCAGTGATTCGCTTAAAGACGGCCGCTTGTTTCATTCACAGATGAATTACCTTATTTAAATGAATCGGTTGAATGAATGAACAAACAATTCAATGACTCACTCATAAAGGCAGCCACTTGTTTCATACCCGTTTTTGACTAAATCGGTTGAATGAATGAACGAATCAATGACTCAAAGGCTGTCGTGTTGCGCCACCTACTGGTGTATCGATGTAACTTGCTTAATTGAATGACTCTCTCATAATGACATCAACTTGTTTCGTTCTTGAATGAATCATCATTTTTTTACTAATTGGAGTGAGTGATTCTATGACTCATTCATAAACGCATTCACTCCTGAAGGAATCTGTTTGTATGAACAAATTGGTTGAGTGAACGATTCAATGACTCACTCATAAAGGCAGCCACTTGTTTCGTACATGTTTTTGACTGAATCAGTTGAATGAATGAACGAATCAATGACTCAAAGGCTGTCATGTTGCGCCAACTACTGGTGTAACGATGTAACTTGCAGAGAAAGTCAGCCTTGCAGGCTCTTCATTCCGTTTTTACTTGACATCAGACACTGTGAAAAACAAACACACATAGTTTTATCCCATTTCTTCTTGACTGTAGCACATCATAGCCCACTGTCTCTCCTATAAAGCATGGTGCATGTTAAAGAATGAAAAGAAAACCAATAGCTGTGCTGTTTTTGAATAGACTAGGACAGCAGGCAGATGGTTAAATGTATTTCGGGCTCAAGGCAGACTCACAGACATGTAAGTGGTTTTTGTAGAGTTATACAGTAGAGACGCTGACTGTCTGGAGCCTTATGAGACAAGCGTTGATTCCCTTTGTTCAGAGTCCACAATTCTGATCATTCTCTCTCTTACATGCACACAATCTCATTTCTTAATTTCCCTGAGCTGTCCATCACCGCATGCCAGGCTTTGATTAATATCTAATGATATTTTCTAAATTTTCTACAGGAAATGCGAATATCTAGTTGGCGCCGTCTCTCCTTAAATAACGGAAATGAAATCTAATTTCTGAAGATGAAACACTTTTATATTCATACGTTCTCATTTAACCGATGCAATCTAATTTGACTAGGTTTCTATGTCACTGAGCAAATATGAAATCCATGCGTCAGCTGAAATGCAAAAGGAATCGAAAGTATATATCAAAACAGCAGGAAAATGACGAATCAAGGCCAGTATTCCAGTGAATAGCTCTTCGTCTCTCTCTCTCTCAGACAGCAGGCGTCAGTCATCACTGCGTCTCGTTATAGCTCGCAGATTTCCCGTGGAAAACGAATTAATGCACTAATATGGCAACAATCTGCGCTAATAGTCCTTGCTGAGTCTCCTGTTTACATGTGCTTAGCGCAGACTAACGCCTTTTTAATCGAATTGAACTGCTCCGTTAGATTAGAGAACAACCGGTGGTCTTCATGATGACCTTACAGGCGATTGCAAACTAGCCAGTGCCTATAGTTGAAGTTTACCTGGTAATACTAGCCTAGTTGACTAGTTTCATCCTCCGGCTGGTCCTGATAGACTAAATAGGACAGAAAAAAACACAAATGGGAGCTTTACATCATTAACACCAGCATTTTCAGCATTAACATGATCAGTACTTACCTGAAAATATATGACCTACATGTTATCTGCCCCCTAGTGGATTATACATGATCTTTAGGAAGTTGTTATTTTCAAAATGTCTGTCTCTGTGTTGTTTCATGTATTTTTGCTTGAAAACCCTTGTCGATTTTGATAGCAAGATGGCAAGTTTTTTTTATTGTTATTGATATTTTAAAATGAATATTTTGATGATTTAAAGCTTATTTCTACTTAATATTTCACACATTATAGAAAAATTGTGGAAAATATCTAACAAATACAATACAGCAGATATATTTACTGTAGTAACATTTAACGATGTAATATGTCCACCACAATAAACGTAATCATTGAATCAGTTAATTATTAAAGTAAATTAATAAAAACATTATTTTACTAAATATATAGCCTATTAGTAAAATATATATTTAGAGTGAGAACTGGTGTATTTTAGGAGCTTTTAAAATTTTCACATGTAATAAATATAACATTGTCTAAAACCAAAATGCAAAATATAAAACTACACTGTAAAAAAAATTCTTAGTTGTAAATAAATATTATTGGAGTATGTTTTACAAGAAAGTATTATTTCAGTTTTTCTATGTCAAAATTTCACTTAATTCAATGTGTTGCTGTTTTTTTTTAATTGTTTGTGAAATTAATTTCCAATTTCTGAGTGAAAGTTCATTATTTTCAGTGTATATAAAAATAAATAAACTAAAACTAGAATTTACTGAACAACAAAAACTAAACTGAAAATAGCAAACATCTTGAAAACAAACTAAATTAGGAATATGAAAATAAAACTAGAGTTAAACCTAAACTTAAAGTAGACATATTATGCCCCTTTTTACAATATGTAATATAAGTCTCAGGTGTCCGCAGAATGCGTCTGTGAAGTCTCAGCTCAAAATACCCCAGATATCATTTATTATATCATTTTGAAAATGCCTATTTTGACTGGAAGCAGAAACACGCTGTTTTTCAGGCCTGTCTCTTTAAATGCAAATGAGCTGCTGCTCCCCGCCCCCTTTTCCAGAATAGAGCTGCACCTTTACAGCTCGTACCTGCTAAAAACATCTGTTTTGGTTCTGATTATCATGTTTATCGCACTGAAATCATGCGTTTTAAACCATATGAGTTTAAACTTCTGATATAAGG
>NW_015558640.1:110340-117041 GCF_001515605.1 Sinocyclocheilus anshuiensis
CTTGCGAAAACACAATAACGGCGCCGTGGGTGTAAACTTACAGATTAAGGGGCGGTAATATTATAATGAGATCCCTATGCCACGTCACCAAGGGAGCGAAATCAGACGCGCTCGTTTTCTCAGACGCTTGCAGAAAAAGGCTTCCCAAAACAAAGTTACTGGGTTCATCTTTTTCACATCTCCTTGGTTGGTAGATGCACCGGGGACCTGATTATAGCACTTAAAACCTGGAAAAGTCAGATTTTCATGATATGTCACATTGACAAGTGAGCATTGAATGTTTTGTTCTTGAGCTTGTTTCGCTGTGTCTCACTAGCATGTAGCGTGTTCGTGTGGCATGTGTGCAGGCGTGTTGGAGGATGCTGAGGGTGCGTGACTGTTGCCAAACAGATTTCATCATCCCGTATCGTGCTGAACCCCTGCAGGTAAACCCTCTCGCTGTCTCCATGCAAGAGAAACTCAGAAGTCCTCCAGCTAATCTCAGGTCTGGATGCAGCTGTGTTTCTGAGCCGTCGGGGAAAAAGACTCTCGAGTCCCTGCAGCAGCGGACACTTGGTATTCTTATGTTTTTAAGAGGAGGGAAATGTCATTTTAAAAGCTTTTTGCCATACACTCTTAAAAATAAAGGTTCCCAAAGTGTTTTTTTCACAGCAGTGCCATAGAAGAACCATCTTCAAAGAGTCTTTCAGTGAACAGTTCCTTAAGGAACCTTTTTTTTTTTCTTAGTGTGAAGAACATTTTAATAATTGAAAGAAACTTCACTCTTAGAAATAAAGGTTCCAAAAGGGTGTTTTTTTGTTTTTGTGTTTTGTTTTTTTCACAGCGATGCCATAGAACAACCAGTTTTGGTTCCCCAATCGGTTCTTAAAATAACCATTTGTGACCCTGCAGCACAAAAGCAGTCTTAAGTCGCTGGGGTATATTTGTAGCAATAGCCAACAATACATTGTATGGGTCAAAATTATACATTTTTCTTTTATGCCAAAAATCATTAGGATATTAAGTAAAGATCATGTTCCATGAAGATATTTAGTAAATGTCCTACTGTAAATATATCAAAACTTAATTTTTGATTAGTAATATGCATTGCTAAGCACTTCATTTGGACAACTTTAAAGATGATTTTCTCAATATTTAGATTTTTTTGCACCCTCAGATTCCAGATTTTCAAATAGTTGTATCTCAGCCAAATCTTGTCCTATCCTAACAAACCATACATCAGTAGAAAGATTATTTATTCAGCTTTCAGATGATGTATAAATCTCAATTTCGAAAAATTGACCCTTATGACTGGTTTTGTGCTCCAAGGTCACATTTTTTCTTAGTGTGAAGAATATTTTAATCTAAAGAACCTTTTTCCCACTATAAACAACCTTATGGTTCAATTTCCATGGATTTTGAAGGTTCTTCATGGAACCATCAATTACAATACAGAACCTTTATTTGTAAAAGTTTGTCCACTGTAAAGAACCTTTTGTGGAATGGAAAGCTTCCATGAATGATAAAGGTTTTAAATGGAACTATTGAAGCCACTCTTTATTTTTAGGAGAGTATTAATGAGAATAAATACTTGGTTTAGTAAAACAATGCTTATTTGGCTTATTAGTGGTGTTTGCTAAGGAAAATGTCACAATTGGTCATATTTTGTGCTACAGACATGAATTATTCTTCAAATCGTGCCAACATGCATGATGAATAATTCATAATAAGGCCAGAAATGCGTTCATTTTGATATATGTCAAGCTTTCCTCAGCCTGTGTGTCCAGACTACTAAAACACATATTCCCTTTGATTTTATATCCAGTAGTTCAAGCGCCTCATATATGCTGCAGGTCACAACAGGAAAAAACAAGGGTCTGAGAACCAGCAGGTATTCATTTTTTTCCTCTTCCACACTAAAACAACAGGCTTCCAGGATGGTGAATTATTCTCTTTCTTGTCGAGGGAGGCTTTCTTTATGGTCTAGTGTGTTTAAGAAGTGCAGCAGAGTGGCTGTTGTGTTCAGCATTGCTTTGAGCGCTGAAGGAATATCCTGCGGACTGAGATCTGCAGAGAATATTGGAAGAAAAGTTATAGGCCTACTCGTGCATTTCTGGGACTCGGGTTTTGTTTTTTAGAAACTGCATAGACAATCAAAAAAACCCTTTCTATGTCGCACCTCTCCCTCTCTGATGGCCGGATCCAATAGCAACTCTCTTGCAGATGGGGATCTTTTCTCATTTGGCGTCTAAATGTCATAGCAGGGTTAGATTGCGCTCCTGACCGTCGTTTTTCGTGATAAAATGCATGTTTGACCTCCGTTCAGATGCATCTGGTTCGGCTCAAACCGTGCGTCAATATTGGCACCGATAACACGTTTGAATAAAATATAACAGCTCCCAAAAGAGCGTGGAATGCAAATATCTGGCAAGCGGTTTATCAGATGTGTGATAGTGCAAAATAATGGAACTCTGCTTTGTTGCGAAGCCTGATTAATTTCCCAGGGATTGTTCGTTTAAATGTTTCCATTTAGCTCGGTCTGGCTTCCTGTATATGAGCGACTCGGATTCATAACAGCTGGTGTTTTAATCTGATATTGGGTTTTTAAAGATCGCTGCTTTTTTTTTTTTTTATTCCTCTGCTAAAGTGAATTTAGTTTGGTGGTGCTGAGACTGTGAAGGCTGCTTAATGCAGTTACGACAACCAGATGTGGGAAATTAGCCTGTGTTTGTGAGGATGCTTAAGTGTCATGGTTTGCTTTGAGACCATTTATTTGTATATAAAATCAATTATGGCAGAAAAAAACATGAAAACAAACATTCTGTATTAGCGCTTCGTTAAACTGACATTAACCTTTTAAAAACAAATGGACCATGGAGCTCTTACTGAAATGGCAGCAGATTTGCCATCTTGAGAAGATAGAATTGGCAGAAAAGTTCTGTATTAAATATCAAGTGTGAACAATGCTGTAAGATGAACGTCTGAGCACATTCGAGGTTAAAAGCTCTGGCGTGAGAGATCTGCTGCCAGTGATGCGAATACATGATGTTATGTACATAATATGTTGCGGAGAGAAATGTCTCAAAAAGTAGTATATAAGATAGTTCACCCAAAAATTAAAATTAGCCCATGATTTACTCACCCTCAAGCCATCCTAGGTGTATATGACTTTCTTCTTTCAGACGAATCCAATCGGAGTTATGTTTAAAAACGTCCTGGCTCTTCCAAGCTTTATAATGGCAGTGAATGGGTGTTATTTTTCAACAGTCCAAAAGAAGTCCAATAAAGTGCATCCATCCATCATAAAAAGTGTCTCACACGGCTCCAGGGTGAATAAAGGCCTCCTGTAGCGAATAGATGTTTTTGTAAGAAAAATATCCATATTTAAAACTTTATAAACCGTAATCTCTAGCTTCGGCTAACTGTTGTACGCACGTTCATTCCGACGGATGACGTAGGCGTAGCGTAAGGAGATTACGGTTTATAAAGTTTTAAATATGGACATGTTTCTTACACAAGCACATTGATTCGCTACAGGAGGCCTTTATTAACCCCCCGGAGCCGTGTGGGACACTTTTTATGATGGATGGATGCACTTTATTGGACTTCTTTTGGACTGTTGAAAAATAACACCCATTCACTGCCATTATAAAGCTTGGAAAAGCCAGGACGTTTTTAAATATAACTCAGATTGTATTCGTCTGAAAGAAGAAAGTCATACACACCTAGGATGGCTTGAGGGTGAGTAAATCATGGGCTAATTTTCATTTTTGGCTGAAATATCTATATGGATAAAAGACTGAAAACTGCTGCATGTGTGTTGTGTATCTAACAGAAAAGGTAGTCTAGCAATGTTATTGCAATTTAACACGAATGTGGCTTATGTTTATGCAGGTTTCAATAAATGATTGCTAGCATTAGTTTGGCTTGAAAATGATAAATAATGTTTTGCACCATAGGCAAGTGTTTTCAGTAAAAGTCTATGAATTCAGTAAAAGGCTGTATAATTTCCAGCTTTTATAAAAAAAATTAAAAAAAAGTTTATTAAAATGGTTTTCTCTAACTGGACACGAACATTTTAAATAATAGTTTTTTTAATAAATACTAATTATAATTCATATAAACATATGAACATTAAAATATTAATAATAAAAAAAATAAAATAAAATTCTCAATTCAGTGTGACGATTTATCTAAGAATCACTTAATGGAACAATTTGGATTAAATTTGTCAAAAATGTAAATTAATTTTAGCATATTTATAAACAGTTGACACGTAAAATCGCATTAGTGACAAGGCACACAATGTTTATTATGAACTAATCAATTAAATTTGCAATTTATGCAGGAATGTTTTTAAATAAATAGTTCACCCCAAAATGAAAATGCTGAAATGTCTTCAGAAATGTAGCATTGCTCAGCAATGGATGCTCTGCAGTGAATGGGTGCCGTCAGAATGAGAGTCCAAACAGCTGATAAAAACATCACAATAATCCACAAGTAATCCACAGCACTCCAGTCCATCAGTTAACATCTGGAGAAGACAAAAGAGACATGTTTGTAAGAAACAAACAGCTTGCAAACAGTGAGATGACAACAACGATACAAGAGAAACCTTGCGCTCAGCTGCTCCTTTGCTGCAGTAACCAAATCAAGATCATATGAAGCCGTGCAAACACAAAGTCGCATGCAGATGCACGCATGCATTCTCACAGGACACACACTTCAATAAACACAAACACCACTGATATGCATGAATGCAAGAGTAGCCACACAAACAGAAAGACAAAATTACTGAATCATACATAAAGCATTGTTTCTCTCTCTCTCTCTCTCTCTCGCTCTCTTTCGTTCCGTTTCCTCTGAGATCCGTTTCCGCCCCTGGCTGTGATTTTAACACACCCTCATTAGTGCACACGATTAATTCGACTTTTAATTGACATCAGATATGCTGCTGCGGATCCAAATATCGAATCTTCCACCAAGGCCTCATTTACACATCATGTTTGTTTTATTTAATAAAGATCTTGAAGATGCTACTGATGTATATTATTCTCTAATCAATGTTTCCTGAACATTAAAGGCGTCCCGCTGAGTTTCAGACGAAAATTACATCTGGATTTAATCAAACATACTTAGTGTAAATGTTAAACATCTGAAGACTGTACTACTGAAAGATTAAATACAGAAGTATCAGAGAAAAGCTTTGATTTTTATGAAGTCATATTTGATAAACTGTGATTATGAACAGTGAGCGCCTGTGGATTTTGTGCGCTTTCACAGCCATAAGTGCTGTTCTTATAGTGTGTGTTTAATAAACTCACATAATTGAGTTTAAAAGCTAAAGGTTTCTCGAACATCAAAATACCAGCGTTAATCAATCAATTTATAACTTGAAGTCATGCCAGGGGTCCAAATAAGAAAATTCAGGAAAAGTAGAAATGAAAAGTAAAGTTTTCCTTTTTAAAACCAAATTGATGCATTAATTTGATTCTAAGATCAATTTTAATGCTAAATTGAGACAATCGCTACAAAAGTATTATATTTTATATTTCATCATTTTTTATTTTTGATATTAATGTTTTGTTCATATTTTTAGTATTATTACATTAAATTATAAATAACTGTTTATTTATATCAGTTGATTTGAATTGAACTTAGTAAAATAAATAATAATAATTAAAACATTTTTTTGTGGAAAAAAGGACAAAAATTATTTGAAAACAGTTCCAGGCTGAAACGGCAACTTTTTCTATAGTTTAAAATAATATTAATAGTGATTAAATATGAAATATGATTTTATCATTGAGAAATATTTATGATGAGTAATTCTCAATTCAAAAAAATGTATAATATAAAATAAATAAGGCTTAAAATTGCATTTTAAAGTCCTATGAAGAAAAAAAAAAGAGCTTCATGCATGACAACCACTGCAAATTCAAAAAGTATAAATTAAAAGTAAATGAAAACAGGCTATATTGATTAGCTTGTTCAGGTGTGTTTGATTAGGGATCACGATATCAGATTTTTCACTACACGATTATCCTGGCCTCAAAAATTCACAATAACGATATATCGCGATATCTATAGAAATCTTGAAAAATAAAATAATGGTGATAATAATAATAATAACAACAACAAATAAATCATGCTATCAGTCAAATTAGTCTTTATTTTTATTTGTATTTATTTTTTTGACCAATGAATCACACCATTGCATGCAAAAGGAACAATTATACAAAACTTACCCATCACACACACACGTGCAGAACACTAGATAGTAGGGGTGGAATGATACATGTATTGGTACCGAACCGTCACGGTACAGACATCTCGGTTCGATGCATGAGGCCTTACAGCGAATACAGGCAATTCACCCCCAATCCAGAAGGGGGTTTGATAACCGGCCGCCAGCAGAAGAACAGCGAATGATGAGTTGCGCACTTGAAAACAAAGCCCACTAGACAGTGACCATGTGCTAAATCTGAATGCGTCTCTCACAGACTGACAAAGGAGTAGACTTTAAAGGCTTGTGCACTCGACTGTTTGCGAAATGGAGCTTTGTGCTCGTGTATCCTGCCTCTCTCATTCGGCACAAATCCAAATATTCCATAATATTTCCATATTTGCGATGTAACGTATCTGAATGCTAAACTATTATTTATTATGTAAATTATAGGCTTTGTACTTCAGTCGCGTTCCAGCAGTGACACAGAGGCGGG
>NW_015558640.1:117053-131831 GCF_001515605.1 Sinocyclocheilus anshuiensis
CAGCACTAAGATCAAGTAAAACTAGCAATGAGATGCAGCCTTGGTCTGACGCAAGAAGCAAGTCATTTGTAATTTGCAGTTTCTGTGCAATGGTGGGGCCTGAAACCTGACTGAAATTCTTCATAGAGATCATTTTGAGATGAGTGAGTGTGTGTGTGTGAGTGAGTTTGTGAGTGAGTGTGTGAGTGAATGAGTGAGTGTGTGTAGGTGTGTGTGTGTGTGTGTGTGTGTGTGAGTGAGTGTGTGTGAGTGTGTGTGTGAAATTCATTAAAATTCATCTAGACTTCCATTATAAGCTTCCATATGGCCACGCACACCCTAATCACACAAAACAATACTTGCATAAGGCATAGTTATTGTTATCTTGTGTTGTTTTATTTGCATGGCTGCAGCTGTATGTTTGTTCTCTGGTCTCCTGCGTCTTGTCATGATGTTCTTTCAAAGACTCGTTTTGTATAAACGACCCTATTATCTCGGCCTGCATTCAAAAGCGGGTCTTTCCACGAAACGGGAAGCTTATTTAAAGATATCCATCTGGATCACGCCACGCCAATCACCTCAAGACGACAACAAACAAATCAATAAATAGCACACCTGAACCAAATGAAACCAATCTAAGGCTCTGATGCAAACCGAAACGCTTCAGCATGTGAAGTGAACGTGACTGAGTGTGTGTGTGAGAGAGAGTGTGTGTGTGTGTGTGTGTGTGTTGTGTGTGTGTGTGTGGCTGCAGTGGAAATAAACAGGGGTTTGAACTGTCTAAAACGCTGTGAATCTGCAGATGAAAACAGATGCACATCAGAACAGCAGGAGAGATCTGGATGTCTCTGTGTATCTTTTATATATATATACAGTGGGTACGGAAAGTATTCAGACCCCCTTAAATTTTTCACTCTTTGTTAAAAAATTAACTTAAATGATTTTAGCAAATGGCTGCAATATAACAAAGAGTGAAAAATTGAAGGGGGTCTGAATACTTTCCGTACCCACTGTATATATATATATAGTAAATTAATATTATAGTTTTGTTAATATTTTGATTTAAGTATTTTTGTTTCTGTTTTCATTTTAGTTCAAATCTTTAGTAATGTTGTTGTGTTTTCATTTTAATTTTAACTTTTGTAATTTTTATTAATTATTTTATGTCTATATATAATTTATTAATTAGTATTTTTTAGTTTGAGTTATTTTAGTACTTCAACTTAAAACTAAAAATGAGAAATGTTGCCTTGGCAACTAACTGAAATAAAATAAGTTACCTTTTTTCCCCAAGTAATGAAAATGCTTTTTTAACTGTTTTAGTTAACAATAATAACCCTGACCTAAATATGAAATAAATGTTTAAGTTGAAGTACTAAAATAACTAATGCTGAAATAAAATTACATTTGAATTACTATTAAAATAAGAGCTAATTCAATATAAATAAACTAAAAGAATCCTGGAATGTGATTTCATACATGCAGCGGGCCTTTAAGAGAAGATGAAAATCCAAGCAATAATGAAAATCGATGTAAGACACCTTTTGTTGAAATTTATTTGGTCAAAATGATCGCTTATGTAGCTACTCACCAAATAAATAAGTCCTTAGCTTTTTCTCATTCTAACTTGATGAGCTGAACGTGGAACAGTACATGATGTAACTCAGGTTATATGAGTTACCGGCTTGTGATTTATATGTTTACTGTATGATACACATATAGTGCTCGTCAAATCAGGAGTCAAAGTCAAACACACACACGAGCAAGAGAAGCTATAGACATTAATAAAGTCAGCTGACATGAAGAGCACTGTAAGAGGATTACACACACACACACACACACACACACTCTCACACACACACACACAGACACACACACACACTCACGCACTCACTCACGCGCGCGCGCACGCACACACACACACACACTCTCACACACACACACACAGACACACACACACACTCACGCACTCACTCACGCGCGCGCGCACGCACACACACACACACACTCTCGTTGTGAGAAAGTTTAAAAAAAAACTGAATTAAAAAAATTTATGCAACACATACACTGTTAGAATGTTCAGTCACTGCGACATTTGCATACTGCATCATGATTGGTGCTCTTCCTTGCATATATTTGCATACTGCATCATGATTGGTGCTCTTCTTGCATATATTTGCATACTGAATTGTAATAAAAAACAGTTCTGACAACTCTCTAGTAAAATGTGTTCTGGTCAAAAATTTGTTTTTTTTTTCACTTGATTTGTGACATTCACTTTCACTGCTGTCTATTTCCAGACTTTAAGTGCTTCATTTTTTTATTTTTTTTTTGCCTCTGTACTGTCAATATTGTGTGGACCTTGTTGAAC
The DNA here is from genome assembly GCF_001515605.1 of Sinocyclocheilus anshuiensis. NCBI lineage: Eukaryota > Metazoa > Chordata > Actinopteri > Cypriniformes > Cyprinidae > Sinocyclocheilus > Sinocyclocheilus anshuiensis. The sequence goes on from NW_015558640.1 coordinate 119,404, forward strand.
TCTGGCGTGTTGGAGATGTTGTGTTCTGCCTCTCTAGGGTCTCATAATCACATCAGCACCGTCTAATTTCATCCACTGCGCTGAGAGTTGCAACACAGTTCATTTTCCCTGCAGTACAGCCGAGGGTCAGAGGCGCTGTTCGCACCACATTAGTCTGATTTATGCTGTTTTAGCTGCTGTTGAAGCTTGTCCAGTGATTTATTGATAAGGGTTAACATAGTTAACTAAAACTAAAACCATAAAAAATTCCGGCAACCACAGCTGCCGTTTTTTTACCGTAAATTTTACGGAATTTTTTTACAGTGTATATATTCTCTAAATATTCTTTTCTTTTTTTTCCACAGCAGAATAAAAAATAAATAGGTAATTGCAACTTTTTGTCTCAAACTCAAATTTTATCTCGCAGTTCTGAGAAAAAAAGCGCAAATTTCAAGGAAAAATTCTGAATTGTGTGTTGTTAACTCTCTATTGTGAGAAAAAAAGTCAGAATTGTGAAACATAAACTCGCAATTCTGAGAAGAAAAGTCAGAATGTGAGATATACTGTAAACTCTCAAATGGAGGGAAAAAAGTCAAGCTTCTTTCTGCTATAGAATTTTTAAAAATGTAATTGCGACTTTTTATCTCACAATTATGAGTCACAATTATGTCCTCGGGCTAACAAAAATATGTTCTATGAACGTTTTCCTAGCATTACCCTAAAGTTCAAAATGTAAATGTACAGTAAATGTTAGAAAACACATTTTTCTTGGTTATGTGAGTGTTTTATCCATTAAGTGTTTAGTCCATTTTATCATTTTGCAAACATTATGGGACATTTATTTTTGAATGTTCTTTGAACCATCTGAAAATAGTAAATATTAACGCTTAAAAAAACTTAGAGGAACGTCCAACTAAAATGCCTCAGAAAACATTACATGGACGATAAATTATTATTATTATTTATTTATTTAGTTATTTATTTTTGCTAATGTTTAAGAATGTTATTAAAGGCCAGATAACTTTGAGTGAACATTTTTTTTTAAATGTTTTTAAAACATTTTTTCTTGGTTATGCAAACATTACAGTTTTTCTCTTTTATCCATCCATTTTTTGAGAATGGATAGTAGAAACAATGTGAGAGGACGAGGACGAGTGCGTATGCGAGGTGGGCGACGAGGAGGAGGAGGAGGGCAAGAAAGAGGAAAAGGAGGAGGAGGGCAAGAAAGAGGAAGAGGAGGACGAAGAGGAAGAGGAAGACAAAGAGTGGAAATATCTGATGAAATTCGAGCAACAGTCATAGACCATGTTCTTGTCCATGGACTGACAATGAGGGAAGCAGGACTTAGAGTGCAACCCAATTTGAGCCGATTTTCTGTGTCCACCATAGTAAGGACATTCAGAGAAGAGAACAGGTACAGTATACTACTGTATTTTTGTAATAGCAAATTTACTGTACTACACTATATGCAGCTGTTTCAATAGACATTTGTAAAGTTCATCACTGTATGTATAGTACTGCATGAATATTTTTTGTAACTGCACATCTACTTTTTGTAGAATTGCAAGGCTGCCACATGCAGGTGGAAGGACAGCTATATTCACTCGGGAGCAAGAGGCCGTTACAGTGGGCATGGTCCTTCAAGATAATGTAATACGACTCAGAGAAATCCAGGAACGAGTGATACAAGACAACACACACTTCCAGGGAATCGACAGTGTGAGCATTTCCACAATTGACCGTGTCCTCCATCGTAACAGGATGCGAATTAAACAAGTATACAGAGTACCTTTTGAGCGCAACTCACCAAGGGTGAAAGAACTGCGAGCTCAGTATGTGCAAGTAAGTGTACATTCAGAAACATTTACTGTAATCCAGATTGTCTACAGTACTAACACATACTACGTGAATGACATTACTCTTCAGTACATACAATGTATGTGAATCAGAAGTGCATACAGTAGGCCTAATTGTACTCTACAGTATAGCACTGTCTCTGTACAATTTACAAAATTCTAAATACACAGACAATATTTGACTTGGAATGCAAGGTTTCAGAAATTGTGTTTTAGCAATCGAGAAAAACTGTAAGAAAACAATCCATTTGATCATTTTTCAAACATAATCGGAATGTTGCTTTTGAATGTTCTCTGAATGTCCTGAAATAACGTTTAAAAGGCGTTAGACAAATCCAAATGCTTCAGAAAAAAACGTTCCATGAATGATATTTAAATAACGTTTTAGTGTTAACATTTTGAGAACATTATTAAAGACATAATTTTGACTGAATGTTAATGTTACTGGAAAAACGTTTATCAAATTATATACAAGTATCAGCTATAATGCACTTATCGAAATAAAAGCAGTCAAAAAGGTTATATTTTAATGATAAAAAGAAGTATTCAAAAATATGTAATTTAATTTACAATCTGCAAAGAAGTGGAAAAATATGATCAACTCCATTTAATGTCAAAGTGCTTGACATAAACAGACATATATAAGCTTTTTTTCACAAATCATTTTCTGTTGCTGTTTAGAAACATCTGGATCATATTTGCATTTGCTTCTGTCACTGGCCATAATTCTAACCTTAAAATCAGGATTAGGCACGAAATAATGTCAGTTGTTGAAGACAGGAATCATGTCTTTGTGGCAGTTTTTCTGCTTCATAACCTTAAAATGGTTGTCAAAAGCAAAAATGCTACAAAATGCATCATATTTTGGGAGAAAGTGTGACGCGCTTGAGCAAAACAGACACTATTTTTGTAATCAACACCACAAAATTAGTAGGAAACAAGTATTTCATTCAGCAAATATGATGCGGGGTGTTTTTGATTATGCCACAAAATCATACAGAATGTACCTGGTTTAAGAATAAAACATATTCTACATAGAGTGTAAAAAATCCACTTCAACTGAAATCTGGCTTTCTATTGCCGAGTGTGTTTTGGATTTCTAAATCAATACAGCCTCAGCAAAATGATGAATGGATTGACAGAAAATCAGGCCTGAAATGCACTGAAGTGCAGTGTATTTTTGCTGAAAAGCTGAAAAGCAAAAGTCCCTGATGTGAGGTTTGAGTCGTGATGCTTTATCAGAGAGGAATTACTTCAGGTGAAGATGAAGATTGAAGATTGACCTTTCAGTTCTGTATCCTGCTATAAATAATCATTCTGTCATCATGTCATTCTAAACATTATATTCCTTTCTTCTATGAAACAGGAAATAAAACATCAAGCTTCTGGGTTCTGTTGCCCATATAAGGAAACTGAATGCTGATTTATACTGTTAAGAACAAAAATAGCAGCATAACAGCATTTCATGTTAGTCTTCTTCAGTCAGACTATAGTTTTGGACATTAAACAGACATTTTGTTCACTGGTGCGAAGGTGAGTAGATGATGGCTCCGTATTCTTTCCTTTTAGCAACGTTTAGTGTGTCAGCCTTGACAGAATGCCATCGTTTAATCATAATGTTTCAAGTCAAGGAGCCTGATTACATTTTGATGCAATTCAGAATGTGAAATTGCCCATAATATCAAATGTCAGATAGGCATGAATCTAGCATTAACATAGCTGTTCTATTAAAGATTTAAAAATGAATATTTTATCTTGCTTGGAGGCACTGCAGCAAATAATGTATATTTAACTAGAAATCTGAACAATCAATGAACTCGTGTCTTGTGCTCCTGAAAAAAGATTGTATTCTCCCACAAACTTTGACTGTATTTGGACCCCTTTTCTTGATACTGATTTAGATATTAATTTTTTTAATGATTTTCTGGACTTTATTATTTTCTATATGGAAGCTTATTTCTGCAACGGAATTAAAAAAATAAATTGCAACTTTAAATTTATAAATTTTATTTACGAATACATTTATTTTAATGTAATTGCAACTTTATTTCACAATTGTGACTTTTTTTCCCTTGCAATTCTGATTTCATGTCTTACAGTTTGGGTGTTTTTTTTCTTGCAATTCTGAGAAAATTGCCTTTTTTTGTTGTTGTTGTTGATAGAAACTCAAAATTGCAAGACATAAACTGAGAATTGTGAGATATAAATTTGCATTTCCGAGAAAAAGTCACAATTGTGAGATATAAACAAAGAATCACGATATAAAAACTCAGATTTGTGAGAGAAAAACAATTGTGAGATATGTTCTGAGAAAAACGTCCGAATTGCGAGAAATAAACTCAGAATTCAGGTATACACTCAGATTTGCAAGATATGAACTCAAAAGTCACTTCTGACAAAAAAGTCGGAATTGCGAGGCATTATGAGATATAAACTTGCACTCACCCTTACAGAAAAACCACATGAACTTCACATGTGCAGTCACATGTTAAAATCACATGTGAAATATGTGAAACACACATGAAGCATGTGGTTTTGTAACATTTTCATGGTGTAAATGTGTGAACACATGATGTGAACAAACGTGGACACGTGGAAGCGTGATCACATGGGCTTCACACATTTACACCATGGAAATGTTACAAAACCACATGCTTCATGTGTGTTTCACAAGAGTTTCACATGTTTCAAATATTTCACATGTGATTGCATATGTGAAGTTCATGTGGTTTTTCTGTAAGGCTGAAAAAATATATATATATATGCGAGGAATAAACTGGCATTTGGGAGAAATGTTATTTGCATTGGTAATTTCTTATTTTTCTTTTTCTGTTCTTATTAATTGTTATAATTAAAAAAAGGACTGTGCTTTTGAATATTTCACACTTGTATGTGGCATGTATTCCCATATTTTTAACCTCTTAAGACCCGAGAAAAGATTTTTAGGAAAAAAATAGTTTTTTTCATGTCTTTAGATTGTTTAGAGCATAAAAAAAAAATGTATACAAAAAAAAAACATTTTTTAAATTATATTTCGTTCATAAGTTATGCTATGTCCTCGGTAGAGGACATCGGGACTCAATAAAAAAAAAAAAAGACATGAATGAACATGCATAGGCAAAAACAATAGATTTTTTAAATCACCAATACATTTTTAGTTTTCAGGACATTTTTTTAAAGATTTTTAAAAAGGTTTTTAACTTTGTATAAAGATGATACTCAACTATGTTATAACAGAATTATTTGATATACCATTTTTCTTGCTGCAAAATGTGTGTAAAATGGCCATAAACGGGTTTTCTCATTATATACAAAGTATCTATAAACTAAATCTAATTTGCATATTAGCGTGTAATGAAAAAAGAAGTGTAATAATGGGAGTGTAATAATGGGAAAATCAAGATTTTCATAATAATATATAATATTTCATAGAATATTGAAACATAATTTCTTTCCCTTATCATTTGTTGTGTCTCCCAAAATGCTAATAAACATGCTTTTAGTCCCTGCAAAGAAGTGGAAAAATATGATCAACTCCATTTAATGTCAAAGTGCTTGACATAAACAGACATATATAAGCTTTTTTTCACAAATCATTTTCTGTTGCTGTTTAGAAACATCTGGATCATATTTGCATTTGCTTCTGTCACTGGCCATAATTCTAACCTTAAAATCAGGATTAGGCACGAAATAATGTCAGTTGTTGAAGACAGGAATCATGTCTTTGTGGCAGTTTTTCTGCTTCATAACCTTAAAATGGTTGTCAAAAGCAAAAATGCTACAAAATGCATCATATTTTGGGAGAAAGTGTGACGCGCTTGAGCAAAACAGACACTATTTTTGTAATCAACACCACAAAATTAGTAGGAAACAAGTATTTCATTCAGCAAATATGATGCGGGGTGTTTTTGATTATGCCACAAAATCATACAGAATGTACCTGGTTTAAGAATAAAACATATTCTACATAGAGTGTAAAAAATCCACTTCAACTGAAATCTGGCTTTCTATTGCCGAGTGTGTTTTGGATTTCTAAATCAATACAGCCTCAGCAAAATGATGAATGGATTGACAGAAAATCAGGCCTGAAATGCACTGAAGTGCAGTGTATTTTTGCTGAAAAGCTGAAAAGCAAAAGTCCCTGATGTGAGGTTTGAGTCGTGATGCTTTATCAGAGAGGAATTACTTCAGGTGAAGATGAAGATTGAAGATTGACCTTTCAGTTCTGTATCCTGCTATAAATAATCATTCTGTCATCATGTCATTCTAAACATTATATTCCTTTCTTCTATGAAACAGGAAATAAAACATCAAGCTTCTGGGTTCTGTTGCCCATATAAGGAAACTGAATGCTGATTTATACTGTTAAGAACAAAAATAGCAGCATAACAGCATTTCATGTTAGTCTTCTTCAGTCAGACTATAGTTTTGGACATTAAACAGACATTTTGTTCACTGGTGCGAAGGTGAGTAGATGATGGCTCCGTATTCTTTCCTTTTAGCAACGTTTAGTGTGTCAGCCTTGACAGAATGCCATCGTTTAATCATAATGTTTCAAGTCAAGGAGCCTGATTACATTTTGATGCAATTCAGAATGTGAAATTGCCCATAATATCAAATGTCAGATAGGCATGAATCTAGCATTAACATAGCTGTTCTATTAAAGATTTAAAAATGAATATTTTATCTTGCTTGGAGGCACTGCAGCAAATAATGTATATTTAACTAGAAATCTGAACAATCAATGAACTCGTGTCTTGTGCTCCTGAAAAAAGATTGTATTCTCCCACAAACTTTGACTGTATTTGGACCCCTTTTCTTGATACTGATTTAGATATTAATTTTTTTAATGATTTTCTGGACTTTATTATTTTCTATATGGAAGCTTATTTCTGCAACGGAATTAAAAAAATAAATTGCAACTTTAAATTTATAAATTTTATTTACGAATACATTTATTTTAATGTAATTGCAACTTTATTTCACAATTGTGACTTTTTTTCCCTTGCAATTCTGATTTCATGTCTTACAGTTTGGGTGTTTTTTTTCTTGCAATTCTGAGAAAATTGCCTTTTTTTGTTGTTGTTGTTGATAGAAACTCAAAATTGCAAGACATAAACTGAGAATTGTGAGATATAAATTTGCATTTCCGAGAAAAAGTCACAATTGTGAGATATAAACAAAGAATCACGATATAAAAACTCAGATTTGTGAGAGAAAAACAATTGTGAGATATGTTCTGAGAAAAACGTCCGAATTGCGAGAAATAAACTCAGAATTCAGGTATACACTCAGATTTGCAAGATATGAACTCAAAAGTCACTTCTGACAAAAAAGTCGGAATTGCGAGGCATTATGAGATATAAACTTGCACTCACCCTTACAGAAAAACCACATGCTTCATGTGTGTTTCACAAGAGTTTCACATGTTTCAAATATTTCACATGTGATTGCATATGTGAAGTTCATGTGGTTTTTCTGTAAGGCTGAAAAAATATATATATATATGCGAGGAATAAACTGGCATTTGGGAGAAATGTTATTTGCATTGGTAATTTCTTATTTTTCTTTTTCTGTTCTTATTAATTGTTATAATTAAAAAAAGGACTGTGCTTTTGAATATTTCACACTTGTATGTGGAATGTATTCCCATATTTTTAACCTCTTAAGACCCGAGAAAAGATTTTTAGGAAAAAAATAGTTTTTTTCATGTCTTTAGATTGTTTAGAGCATAAAAAAAAAATGTATACAAAAAAAAAACATTTTTTAAATTATATTTCGTTCATAAGTTATGCTATGTCCTCGGTAGAGGACATCGGGACTCAATAAAAAAAAAAAAAGACATGAATGAACATGCATAGGCAAAAACAATAGATTTTTTAAATCACCAATACATTTTTAGTTTTCAGGACATTTTTTTAAAGATTTTTAAAAAGGTTTTTAACTTTGTATAAAGATGATACTCAACTATGTTATAACAGAATTATTTGATATACCATTTTTCTTGCTGCAAAATGTGTGTAAAATGGCCATAAACGGGTTTTCTCATTATATACAAAGTATCTATAAACTAAATCTAATTTGCATATTAGCGTGTAATGAAAAAAGAAGTGTAATAATGGGAGTGTAATAATGGGAAAATCAAGATTTTCATAATAATATATAATATTTCATAGAATATTGAAACATAATTTATTTCCCTATTCATTTGTTATGTCTCCCAAAATCTAACATAGCAGAAAGTCAATTTGAAACCCCATAACATTTTCCTGAGATGTTGATTTATGACAGACAGTTTAAAAATTAAAAATTAGTATCATGTTTCCATAAGGGCGTTAAATTTGATCACTAAATTAATGTCAGTCATCTTTAAATATCTCTGAAAAGTCCTGAATGTGCTCTTTACGGGACATCCATGTGAGGTCTCAGAGTCACATTCTTTATACAGTCACAGTGCAACAATTCTTGGCCTAAAATAGGATGAATCAAAACTGCTTAAAACCAATAAATTATCTGTTTTTTCCTCATTTGATTTTGGCTGAAATATGAACTGGATCTGTTTCGTGAGACTGACTGAAAAGAAAAGCACACTCATCTTCAGTTTGTAGATGTTATCCTTCAGAAGCTCAAACACATCACGAAACCAGAGTTCACTTTAAATCTCGAAACACGCCAGCTTCATTCCCATATCACTCATTGTCCCGTGGTGTGCTCGGCTAATTAGGCTGTGTGATTGGCTCAGGTGTAATTAAAGGCGATTGGGTGACAGTGCTGGCATTTGTCACAGCATCAAACAGCAGAAATGTCAGACGGATAACGCTGGTTCAGTCTGAGAGCCACTCATAACCTTTAGTGCTCTGAACGGACGAACTGTAATGAGTCCAGCCGTGTCACTTCAGGTATTTATGGAGCAGATGATCTTTGATATGCTAATTGAAGTGCGCAGTAATGGCTCTCCGTGATGCTGGATCATCTGAGCAGACGTCTTCATCGAGCCATCAGTTTTATGAGCTGCGCTGAGATCAGATTAATAGACTGAAGAAACCAAAGCAGCAGCTGTTTCCCATCAGAACATCATCATTTACTCTCCCTGCAACTCTAACCAGAGCTTCAGCTCAATGCTGCTATTCTCTGCTTTTTGGACATCAGAAGATTCAGAAAAATCAAGGAGTTTTTAAAATTACTTTTGGTGTAGTCATGATAGGGAGATGTAAAATATGTGTCCACCCTGTTAGGGACAAATGAACAACAGTTTAAAAGATACATGAATTTAATGAATGGGCAATTTTTTTTTTCCAGATATTTTGCCCTTGCCATATATACTGTATATATATGACATCATTTCATATCATGTCAGTAAAAATTAATTAATTAAAAAACTTTACTTTACTTGTAATTTAATTTACTTCTAAAAAAAAATAATCAGCTTATCAGGCAATAATTTGTAATTCTATATAAATTTAAATATTACAAAAATAAAAATCTAGATATACTTCATATAAACAAAAACATGATTTTTCTCACCAACACATAACTTTACATTTTTTAAGATACAAATGAATAACGATGTTTTTGTTTACTTTTTAAAGAAATACATTATACTCCAATACAATTTTTTGACAATTGTTAGTTTATTTGCTGATATTATAAAATTATCGTAAAAAAAAAAAAAAATGCATAAAAGGGTGAACAAAATAACTGGGTTTTGATAGGGAATAATATGTAAAACATTACTTCAACTTAATTAAATGACTTTCCCTATTACTACGTATATAGTATATAAAATTAGATTTAATAATAGAAAAAGATCTATACATTACATAGATTATTAATTACCCAACTATGTGAAGAAATAACTGATATAAATGTTGTGTTTTAAGTGTTAAAAGCCTGGAGGCAAAAGAAAATAGCGATATTTGGTGGTTTAAAATTCTGTAAAATGCTTACAGTTATTTTTAGTCAGTGTGATTAATCTTGAAATGTTATTATTTATGACTAAGTTTGAAATTGATATTGTTCAGATTTTAGGCCAGTAAGATGTTGATCTTTATTGGGGACACAAAAGGCACTGAATACCAACGATCAACCGCTTAGCTCCTCTTTTACACACAACAGCAGCTCATTTATACAATAGAAGTGCAAACAAGGAACCGGACAAACCCTGATCGGAGGCTTGGCCACACTTGAACTAGTTTGACAGCTCCAGTCCCGGTTTTCCCTGGAGAAGCTGCAGGTGTGCTGGAATCATCGTGGGAATTCTGAGGCCTGACAGCGGAATAAGGAGCATTGATGAGGAATGAGTGCGTCTGCAAACTGGGCTGAAGCAGAGCATTTACGATCTGCTTTCTAATGCAGGACACCAAAGCTCACCAACGAAAACAAACCCTCTGGATACTGTATTTCTGAAGTATGTAAATGAGACAGAAGTGCCGGCGCAGCAGGACTGTAAATATTTAGCTGCAGGTCTCAACAGGATCAAAGTCATTTCACTAAGTGACAGAATGATCTCATCCACATCCACTAACCCTATAAACACATGCGCTTATGTATCATCAGCACTGCACGCTTTCAATGTGAGCTGAGAGGAAGCATTAATGCACAGAGCTCTCACTAACTAGGGCTTTTAGTTTAGAAGGCTTACTGTCCTTCCAGATCCTGCTTTCAGCCCGAGTTTCACAGCTGTGCTTTCTGTGTCAAATGGTGACGGAAAAGCTGAGAGATGGAAACTCAGCATTATGAGAAAAAAAATGAAAATATTGAGATGCAAACTTCGATTTCTGAGGAAAAAATGGCAAAATTGTGAGAAAATTATGAACAAAAAAATATTGGGATGTAAACTTTTACCTTTATTTCTATAGTGCTTTATACAATATTGGTTGTGTCAAAGCAGCTTTACAGTGTTAAACAGGAAAATAGTTTGTCAATAATGCAAGAGGACAATAACAGTCATAATAGAACAATGAGGGGAAAATATGCCTCTATGAAACATTTAAGATTTAAAGAGTTGAATGCTTCTTCACTGACCAAAAACCTCTTATTAGTGCATCTGATTGTATATGAATCATATATTGATCTCAGAAAGGAATAATTTACCTGAAAATGTAACTGACTCCCTCTCATGTCGTTCTTTCTTCTGTTGAACACAGAGGCAGATGTTTAGCAGAATATTAAGGCCTGAACATTGACTTGCATTGATATTTTTCTCCATGCAATGAAAGTGAAGAGCGACTGAGTCGAATGATAGCATCAATATGATCTGGACATTCATATGCAGTCCTGTTTTAATTCCTATACAACATTATTATGAAAGCATTGTTCACATGTTCTCTTTTGTGTCTCTGTACAATGCAGTGAATGTATCTGTTTGATTATTTAATTTCCTTTCCTTTCATGTCATGATACATGAGAATACGCCCTGAATGTGCTCTGTACAGGACATCCAGACTTAAAACTGTGGCATGTACAGTCTCAGAGAAATCATTAAAATATAATGTCCTCATATGAGGTCACAGGGTCTCAGGAGGTTAAGCATTATTTGAGAACTCGTATAGAAAAACCAAATTAGAACATAGCAGTGATTATTACGAATTTCCCAATGTGCTATCTATACAAAAAAGTAGAAAAAAAAAGATTTCAAACAGATTCAAACACTGACGTTCATTTTCAGCATCCGAGCATGTTAAATGTTTGTGCACAGCTTTGGTTTTTATGGTTTTTGGTGTTATAAGCTCTTCGGCTCAGCTGGACTCTCTCTTTGATCCTCACTCACAGACGTAAAGCGTTGTCTTTGATCTTTTCAATGCCAGATTCGGTTTGTCGAAGCCTGTTTCCTGCGGCTAAGCGTTTTAGATGCGATGACGCCGCAGCCGGTGCCTGAGAAAATTATGCGCAGGTAATGACGCAACGAATATACTGATATATCCTCCTAAATCACACGTTCCTGGAGTTAATCCGGGCCCCGGGCCCCGGGCGCTTAACGGACACGCCTCGGTGTTCCAGGAATTATGGAAAAACTCCTCTTCCATTCACGATGACTCAGTCACAACAGCAGATTTAGAGTTTCTCCTTCACTTTAATACACTCCGCTTTCATCTTCCGCCCGGGATGCGCATGCTTGTCAAAAGCCACGGCAAACGGGCCTTTAAGAAGGTTTTTATGGTTTTTGGTGTTATAAGCTCTTCGGCTCAGCTGGACTCTCTCTTTGATCCTCACTCACAGACGTAAAGCGTTGTCTTTGATCTTTTCAATGCCAGATTCGGTTTGTCGAAGCCTGTTTCCTGCGGCTAAGCGTTTTAGATGCGATGACGCCGCAGCCGGTGCCTGAGAAAATTATGCGCAGGTAATGACGCAACGAATATACTGATATATCCTCCTAAATCACACGTTCCTGGAGTTAATCCGGGCCCCGGGCCCCGGGCGCTTAACAGACACGCCTCGGTGTTCCAGGAATTATGGAAAAACTCCTCTTCCATTCACGATGACAGTCACAACAGCAGATTTAGAGTTTCTCCTTCACTTTAATACACTCCGCTTTCATCTTCCGCCCGGGATGCGCATGCTTGTCAAAAGCCACGGCAAACGGGCCTTTAAGAA
>NW_015558640.1:132241-138726 GCF_001515605.1 Sinocyclocheilus anshuiensis
ACCGCTCTTTCTTATTTAGAAATTTAGTCGCCTAAAAACAGTTCAGGCGTAGAGACGCTGCAAGCTGACTCGGATATAGCCTATATTGTTTCAGCTTGTTTTTGCTCCTCGCTTGTACTTCTGTCACTCTCAAGGGTGCTTAATCTCTCTGAAATCTTAACTAGAGCGACTTTAAAGACGTTTGGCAGGAGCTCGAGAGCTGCTTTTGACAGTTCAGGCCAGAACATTTTATCTGCTTGGCCTCTATTAAACTCCGTCTGCTTGTCTATTTGACGTCTGCATTACATGTGCAAGACGTATTTTTTAGAGTGTTTCCTCATCTGCTATACGTCTATAGGACGTTTCCTATCAGATGTCAAATAGACGTTTAGAAGACGTCTTTAAGATGTTTATGATTCTAGAGCGACTTTAAAGACGTTTGGCAGGAGCTCGAGAGCTGCTTTTGACAGTTCAGGCCAGAACATTTTATCTGCTTGGCCTCTATTAAACTCCGTCTGCTTGTCTATTTGACGTCTGCATTACATGTGCAAGACGTATTTTTTAGAGTGTTTGCTCATCTGCAATACGTCTATAGGACGTTTCCTATCAGATGTCAAATAGACGTTTAGAAGATGTCTTTAAAATGTTTATGATTGAAAACTGACCTCTTAAAGACGTCTATCGGATGTTTGTACACAGCAGATGCTTAGAGATCTTTAACAGACATCTTGCTGTACATGTGCTATGGATGTCTCTAAGATATCAGATTTCAATCATAAACATCTTAAAGACATCTTCTAAACGTCTATTTGACATCTGATAGGGTCTTCGATCTCGAGGCTTCTTCGCAGTGAAACAGAACAGATGTTGGTTAATCTAAAGATGTTCACTACAGCAGGTCTCTGGCTTTGTGTCATTCCTTCCTGTTATTTTAATGGACAAAAAGTCTGTTATGCTGCTTAATATTGCAATCCGACACTCGTGATCATGTAATTTTAATTCATTATCATAATCATAAACACAAATAGCCTACTATAGCCGTTTTAGTTAGGCTATAGTGGCAAATATGCTCTCTCTCTCTCTCCCTATATATATATATATATATACAAAAAAATGCATTCACGTCAGGGTTATTATAGGCCTAGTTAACTAAAACTAAAACAGCACTTGAAATAAAATAAAAGTTAACAAAAATAAAATAAAATATAAAACACTTAAACTTGTTTTATTTCAGCTAGTTTCCAATGCAACATTTGTCATGTTCATTAACTTGATGTGCTAAAATAACTCAAGTGGAAATAAAAATGAATAAAAACTATACATACATAACAAAAATTATTTAAAATTACAAAAACACCACAAAATTATGGAGACCTTAAAATGAAAATGAAAATACTGGCAAAATCTATATCTCAGTGATGCTAAAATAACACTGAATATTGCAATATTTTAAACTATATATTGGTATATGAAGGTTAAAATAAATTTTAAATTCCAAAAATATATTTTATTGAGCATATATTTTTAGCATATATTTAAAATATTTTTGTACAGTTTTTGCCCTATGCAGTATTAATTGTTTAATACTTAATTCTTATTGATGATTTTTGATTCGAAATAAAAATGTTTATCACAAAGAAAATGTGTTTACTATGTGCTACTCTCTTTAATATGATTTATTTATGACAAAAGATAAACAGACAGTTGTGCTTGGCAGGTATTAATTTTGGATCCGGCCACAATAACATCAGCCCCGAAGTCTTATATTTTGTCATGTCGGGCATAATGATCATAAATGCTGAAACCAACAGCCCAAAACTGTCTCTCCCTCATTCACACACTCTCATCCTGTTGAACTCCTTGATGTTTGACTCCGTTTGAGGCGTCTTGGCACAATCCTGTCCTTCGGTTACTGTAAATGTGTGAATTTCATCAGTTGGACCCTGCAGAAGAGATTCCCAGACAAACGCTCAGCGTACGGCGTTACAGCGGCTTCCCGTCAACAAGCAAAACCTAAACAGCTTTTATACAAGTAAACCTGTCAAAAGTAACTATTTACATTGCACTTTTTATGGAAGGTTGGCCAGCAGGTGTGTTTTTACTATCTGAAGTGGTATATAGCTACTATATATAAACTGTGTTGGGGAAAGTTACTTTTAAAAGTAATGCATTACAATGTTACTAATTACGTTACTTAGTTACTTTTTATGGAAAGTAATGCGTTACGTTACTTTCGCGTTACTTAATATAACTACTTGGAAAAAAAATAGCTCTTTTATGGTTTTAACTCTCAGTGTGTTTCCAACCAAAGCTGGCGAATTGCTACTAACCAAAGGCATCAATAATAGCTGGAGATGTTTATCTGTTAGCATTCCCAGAGATACGTGACCTGCATGCTGCCGTCTTTGCTGATGGGGTGCCATTTTTTCGCTTTCGATTAGCTGATGGAACACGCAGTCACAAACCTGTAAGAGGAAAAATATAAATACATAGTTACAGTAGCAGGGGGGCACTATGTATTTTATCAGACGAATTGTAAATGTGAATTATTTAACATTTATGCATTTGGCAGACGCTTTTACCTAAAGCAACTTGCATTGCATTCAGAGTTTGCATTTTATCAGTTCATGCGTTGACTGGGAGTCGAACCCCAACCTTGCCATGTTTGTTAACACCGTGCTTAAATTTCTTAAGATACAGAAATGTATTCATAGTTTATCATATAACATACACACTCTCTCACACACACACACACACACACACACACACACACACACACACACACACACACACACACACACACACACACACTCAAACACACACATAAATATAATACAATTATATATAAATATAATTTAAATAATACACACACCATTTGAACCAATGTGCTTAAATTACACTAAATGTAGCATTTAATCTTCAATTAAAATGCCATTTATTAAAAATAAAATAGTTTCGTAAAGATGTGCCTCAGAGTTAATTTATGTACAGAAAGATTTGTATGTATTATTTTGTGATACTCAGTCATTATTTCTAATCTTATTCAGAGTGAAAACTCACACGTCACTCACTATCAGTGCTTCTGCATGTTGATAAAGTACAAATAAGTTCAACTTGTTGTGTAATCAGATGACCTTTTGAAAGGAACAGGCAAAAAAAATTGTTTAATTGCCTTTTTCTCTCTGTCCCATGACACTCGCCACTACAATTGAAATGCCATTTATTAAAAATAAAATAGTTTCGTAAAGATGTGCCTCAGAGTTAATTTATGTACAGAAAGATTTGTATGTATTATTTTGTGATACTCAGTCATTATTTCTAATCTTATTCAGAGTGAAAACTCACACGTCACTCACTATCAGTGCTTCTGCATGTTGATAAAGTACAAATAAGTTCAACTTGTTGTGTAATCAGATGACCTTTTGAAAGGAACAGGCAAAAAAAATTGTTTAATTGCCTTTTTCTCTCTGTCCCATGACACTCGCCACTAAAGCGGCGCTGTGAAAGTCTGTCAATCACACCGTCCCCGTCGGAGAGCAGACGTGGGAGAGTTTGGTGAAAACGGGGCATTCAGAGGAAATGGTTTGGAACGATGGAGAACCGGCTGACAGACTGAATAGATTTGATGGATGAGGTTCGTTCAGGAGGAACGATCAGGCCAGAAACAGCAGCGAGCGGCGCTCATCGGCCCCAGAGAGTCCCAAAAGCCTCTCATTCCACACCGTGGAGTTTTAAATAGAAGATGGGCCATTTTATTCAGACGTGGCCATCAGAGCTCTGTGGCAATTATGGGATCTGACAGGACTTGGATGCCCTGCGCAATCAATCTCTCATAAAAAGCTTCATAAAGGGGCTCATAAAAGAACTGCGCTGAGATTTAAAGCTACAGGCTTAACAGGGTTAATAACTAAAACCAAAACCATTAAAACATACTTGAAATGATAATTGTGTATAATTGAAATGTGTTATATTCACATATAGTTTTTCTTCAAATATGACATGTGAATGGATAGAAGTATATGGAGGGCAAAAAATATTCTTAAATGCTTATACAAATATACAAAAAGGCCAATATATTGGTAGAAAATATGTTTACATAAATGTATATTTTAAACATATTTTGAACATATTTTTGGCTATTTTTAAATATATAGGCCTACATAATTTGTAATCTGTGTGGGACATAAGTCTGACAATAGCTTTGTGTGAGGAAAAAAACAAAATGTATTTTTTCTAAAAATCTTTTTCTCTATATTCAAGTTTCACATCAAAAACCAGACATTGTTATGTGATTTATGGGATGTTGCACAAAAACATGGGAACATTAAGATGCAAATAAGAATTCCAAAATGATATCTGATACAAATACATGAATTTTGAACTTCAAAAAGTCATTTGACTGAACAATTTTTCTAATAGTACAGATGAAAAAATGTTGCTCTAGTCATTCAGATGCAAAATTTCATGACAATATTCCTGTGTAATGTCTTTATTACATAATAAAAGTATTTATGCATGCACAACTATTAATGTATTTGCTAGAAATATCACGTACAGTCAGCTGGTCAGTATCACAAAACAAACCCCAAATACGAGCTGCTGAAGCATCAGTTCTGGTGTAATTTGTAGTGCATTATAGTTTGTGAAGTGCTTTATTTGTTGGCAGCAGGACGACGTGAGATTCATTTATGGTCTGCAGTAGGAAATGGAAATGGAAAACCGCCACCAACCGTGTGCCGGAGCTGCACAATCCATTTATTTATTCATTTGCAAAATGAGAGCAACCGAATCCTGTGGGATTATACACTCGTCTAATCCTGTCAGCTCTCTCTGCATGTATGTGTGTGTGTGTGTGTTTACAGGCAGCAATTTAGTTTTTGCTCCTTTGGCACTCGTGTGTGTGTGTGTGTGTGTGTGTGTGTGTGTGGGAGTGTGTGAGTTTGGTTTGCACATGTACTCTGAAGTGTGTGTGTGGACATTATAAAGCTTATCAATGTTCCTCATGAATATTAATTAGATGACATTCACCCAATAGTTGTGATTTGCTGAGAGGCTGGTAAGTGGGTGCTAACTATAGAAGGATTACCACTCACAGTTTTCACGTTTCTAGTCCCTGGTTAGCAGCTGGTGATACATGCTATGATATGAGATACAAACTCAGAATTATGAGATATAAACTCAGAATTATGAGATACAAACCCAGAATTATGAGATATAAACTCTGAATTATGAGATACAAACTCATAATTATGAGATATAAACTTAGAATTATGAGATGTAAACTTAGAATTGTGAGATATAAACTCAGAATTGCGAGATTTTAACTCAGAATTACGAGATTTGAACTCAGAATTGCGAGATATGAACTCAGAATTATGAGATATAAACTTAGAATTGTGAGACATAAACTCTGAATTATGAGATACAAACTCAGAATTATGAGATATAAACTCCGAATTATGAGATACAAACCAAGTATTATGAGATATAAACTATGAATTATGAGATACAAACTCATAATTATGAGATATAAACTTAGAATTATGCGATGTAAACTTAGAATTGTGAGATATAAACTCAGAATTGCGAGATTTGAACTCAGAATTACGAGATTTGAACTCAGAATTGCGAGATATGCACTCAGAATTATGAGATATAAACTCAGAATTATGAGATACAAACTCAGATAAACTCAGAATTATGAGATATAAACTCAGAATTATGAGATACAAACCCAGAATTATGAGATATAAACTCTGAATTATGAGATACAAACTCAGAATTATGAGATATAAACTCCGAATTATGAGATACAAACCAAGTATTATGAGATATAAACTATGAATTATGAGATACAAACTCATAATTATGAGATATAAACTTAGAATTATGCGATGTAAACTTAGAATTGTGAGATATAAACTCAGAATTGCGAGATTTGAACTCAGAATTCTCTGGATTATGAGATACAAACTCAGAATTATGAGATATGAACTCTGAATTATGAGATACAAACCCAGAATTATGAGATACAAACTCTGAATTATGAGATACAAACTCTGAATTATGAGATATAAACTCTTAATTATGAGATACAAACTCAGAATTATGAGATATAAACTCTAAATTATGAGATACAAACCCAGAATTATGAGATATAAACTCTGAATTATGAGATACAAACTCAGAATTGTGAGATATAAACTCAGAATTGCGAGATTTGAACTCAGAATTCAGAATTACGAACTCAGAATTGCGAGATATGCACTCAGAATTATGAGATATAAACTCAGAATTATGAGATATGAGATAAGAATTATGAGATATAAACTCTGAATTATGAGATACAAACTCATAATTATGAGATATAAACTTAGAATTATGCGATGTAAACTTAGAATTGTGAGATATAAACTCAGAATTGCGAGATTTGAACTCAGAATTACGAGATTTGAACTCAGAATTGCGAGATATGCACTCAGAATTATGAGATATAAACTCAGAAT
>NW_015558640.1:154093-170983 GCF_001515605.1 Sinocyclocheilus anshuiensis
AACTCTGAATTATGAGATACAAACCCAGAATTATGAGATATAAACTCTGAATTATGAGATACAAACCCAGAATTATGAGATATAAACTCTGAATTATGAGATACAAACCCAGAATTATGAGATATAAACTCTGAATTATGAGATACAAACCCAGAATTATGAGATATAAACTCTGAATTATGAGATACAAACTCAGAATTGTGAGATATAAACTCAGAATTGCGAGATTTGAACTCAGAATTACGAGATTTTAACTCAGAATTGCGAGATATGAACTCAGAATTATGAGATATAAACTCAGAATCGTGAGATATGAACTCATTGTGAGATAGAAAGTCAGAATTAACTTTTGTATTTTTTATTCCATGTCAGAAGCAAAAAAAACTGTCGGACTTTTTTCTCAGAATTGCAAGAAACAAAGTCAGAATTCTGAAATTAAAAAGTAGCAATTATCTTTTTTTTCTTAATATTCTATGGCAAAAATGGCTTCCATAATATTATAATCCGAGAACCACCCACTTCTATAAAAAGAGACCTTAGGACTGACATGTGAAGCGACCAACCACAGTTTGTTTTGTATGAACATGCAGTTTACTACACAAGCGGAGACTAGGACAGACATCACAGAATTTTGCACAAATTAGCATATCAGGATAATCTGCTTGTTTCACAGCTGGAGTCTCAGTTTAGTTTGGCACTGCTGCGGTTCATCTCTCTCTCTCTCTCTCTCTCTCTCTCTCTCTCTGTGTGTGTGTGTGTTTCTTATCTCTGTGCTGATTTGCAGAGACTCTCACACACAAACATACACTGCGCTGACACCCTGTATCTCCTCATCAACAAGTGTCAACTGCAGAGCATCGCTTATCTTTGTTTATTTTGGAAAATGGCACACAATGCATGACAACACCGGAGATTAAACAGAGACACAGCTGAGCTCTGGAAAGAAAATATTCATATAAATAAGCACTACACTTCCAGTGTTACTATCAGCACCACTGAAGTTACCAAACAGAATTGTCAAAATATCACATCATATCATATCATATCATATCATATCATAGTATTTATTATTATTATTATTATTATTATTATTAACAACAACAACAATAATAATATACAGTAGGTTCTATAATAATCATAACAATAACATAACATTTTTCAGCCTTGATTATTTATAGCTATGTTCTGAATGCAACTACGGTCTCTGTCTTAATGGATTTTCCAGCTATAAATCTTCAGTCTTTGATGGTGCAGTAAAGGAGATAAAAGTAAGAGATAATTGTACTGTCTTTTGAAATGCAAGCTTTCTTCACTGACACTTTGATGATCCTTCCACACTGTGACCTTTTGCCTCCTGCTGCTACTTCCTGTTGTGTGTGCGTTTATTCTTTAAAAGAATCATCATCATCAGTCCTTAATGCAGCACTGAGAGCATTTTTTGTCTGTATTACTGTCAGTGCCTGTGGTGAACACATTGAGGGAGGTTTTAATGCATTTAAAACATATTTCAACACATGCAAATCACCACACATAAAAATATGAACTGTTTCTATACACATAGGTAGTTATAACCTGGAGCTCATATACACAACACTGGATGAATCAACGTCTGACTTGATTCAGTGTCTTACTGGTTTTGTTTCTGAATGAATCAGTGTGTTTGGCTTTGAGTGAATCATCAAATATTAATTAATCTGATTTGTTCAGTCACTAATGAATCAGTGCTTTTGAACGAACAAGTGAAAGAATGATTCAGCGAATCGCTCATAAACAATCACTTGTTTTGTTGCATTTTAAACTAATCTGTTAACTGAGTGATTCAGTGACTCATTTATAAAGACAGTCACTTGTTTTCTTCCGGAATGAATCCGTGCTTGAATGAATTGTGTGAATTATCAATGACTCACCCATTAAGAGTCACTTGTTTCGTTTCTGAATGAACTCGCATTTTTGAGCTTATCCTATGAGTATATCATTCAGTGACTCGCTCATAAACGTTCACGTGTTTCGTTTATGAAGGAATCCACAGTTTTGAACTAATCAGATGAATGAATGATTCAGAAAGTTACGTGTTTTCTTCCCCAATGAAAACAGCTGGATTAATGATTAAGTGCACAGTCCCTCACCCATTAAGAGTCACTAATTTTGTTTCCAAATGTTTCAGTGTATTTTGAACCAATCTGTTCAATGAACCATTCACATGACTCATTCTATAATGATTCTGTGCTTTTGAACAAATCAAGTGAATGGATGATTCAATGACAAAAACAGAATAAATGACATCATGCAAACACTGAGAACTATTAAAGAAGCATGATGGAGTTAAAGTTAATTACGCAACATGCTAAAGTAATCAGCAGGTGAGCAATGTCATAACAGCTACAGGAATAAATTAAGATAATAAGTCATTAATACTCACCTCTCATTGTTGATGTGCTCCAATGAAGCTGCTCGCAACCTAATTGGACTGATGGAGCAGTAAAAAAGTTATTTTGTACTGACACTCGACGTGAAATCCTCCGCGGTGTGTCTGACATCACAGTCCACCCTGAAGAAAACAATCACACTGATCATTACATGAGTCTGACTCCGTGCTGTTTGCTTCATTAATTAAATCACTTCACATTTGCATACTCTTGGCTTAATTGGTCATTTATTTGGTTCACTGTTCAATTAACTACTCTGAAGTAGCATTAGCATACCAAACAAACTTGATTACACTTTTAAAGTATTCATTAGAGAAAGTTACATCAATAAATCCCTGTGTTTTTGTTTTAGTATTTAATAGGCAAAACCACTGTTTTTTCAGGTACTGGTTAATTTTGAGATTTTGGTCTATTTTGCTTCCATAACATGTCTTCTTTCAGACTAGTGGGGGGAAAAAACTCCCAAATACACTTTTAAGTGTTTATTTTATGGCATTTTATCGATTTGCGTCTGTAGATTCATTACAATGCATATTTTTAAACACACAGCTTTCTCAAAATGAGTTTGTTTCTCCACTTCAGCAGCACTTACATACACCAAAACATACAGTTTTATTCCTGTCTATGTTCTGAAGGATTTTACTGAGGGGTTTGTTCTTATATCATTCGCCTGCACTGTATTTTATTTAACTTTATTTTGCGCCTGTAGATTTCAAATGCAATATATATCTTTAAAGGCCGTTTTGTTAAAATTAATTTTTTTCTCCACTTCAGCAGCACTTACATACACCAAATATTAAAGTTTTATTCCTCTCTATATTCTGAAGGTTTTTACCAAAGGGTTTGTTCATATATCATTCACATTGATTTATATTTTAATGCACTTTATCAATTTGCATCTGTAGAGTTCAATTACAGTACATTTCTTTAAAGGTGGATTTGTCAAAATTAGTTTGTTTCTCCACTTCAGCAGCACTTACATACACCAAATTTTACAGTTTTATTCCTGTCTATATTCTGAAGGATTTTACTGAGGGGTTTGTTCTTATATCATTCGCCTGGACTGTATTTTATTGAACTTTATTTTGCGCCTGTAGATTTCAAATGCAATACATATCTTTAAAGGCCGTTTTGTTAAAATTAATTTTTTCTCCACTTCAGCAGCACTTACATACACCAAATTTTAGAGTTTTATTCCTCTCTATATTCTGAAGGTTTTTACCAAAGGGTTTGTTCATATATCATTCACATTGATTTATATTTTAATGCACTTTATCAATTTGCATCTGTAGAGTTCAATTACAGTACATTTCTTTAAAGGTGGATTTGTCAAAATCAGTTTGTTTCTCCGCTTCAGCAGCACTTACATACACCAAATGTTAGAGTTTTATTCCTCTCTATATTCTGAAGGTTTTAATAGAGGGGTTTGTTCATACATCATTCACACTGATTTATATAACACTTTATTCCTAAAAAATATGATGTTGTTTTTCTGACCATTGACAGTAATTTGTTTATTTATGTAGTGGATATATAAAATCTCCTAAAAAGCATTTAAATCTAATATGTCTCAAAATGAAACATACAATTTGAACCTAGTTTTATCCAAAGATCAGTTTTATGTTTTGGAAATTTATGCAAGTTAGTGCATTTCAATTAGATAATGCCTCAAGTGAATATTTAAAAATAAAATTTCCGAAAAAAAAATGAAATACAAAACACTTTCAGGGACTTTCAGGGACTTGCTCTTCAGGAGATGGTAAGCACACCACTCCCTCCCTCGGAGGAGGGCCGGGCGGAGAATCTTTTCATCTTTTTCCACAACTGACCTCTCGGTCGGTGGTACCCAAATTCTCGACAAAGAGCAATTCCTCTATTTCTGGGTCCCCAGAGGGGACAGGGGGTTGTGGACGATCCAGTGCGTATCACACTCACCCTCCTCTCTCGCCAGTGAGCAGCAGTGGGCGGATCGGGAGGACGAACCAACGGACTACCCACGCACCCTCTGCTCGAACGCAGGTCAGTGTTACACACACCCAGACCCCTTCAGGGAACGAGGGTTACCATACGTAACCGAGACGTTTTTCTACTTCAAATTTCATGATTAATTCAATGTGTTAACTGGCATTTCTTTGTAAATAATTGCAAAATTTTCTAGCAATTTGCTAGTGAAAACTGTTGCAAAGTGAATCCTATACTATTATTTTAGGAATCGTTGCTTGCTTCCTTTTATGCAATGTTTAGTCAATGATCATGCTGCTTTTTCCTCTATGCATTGCTGAAAAAGCAGAAAAAATACTTTTAAACAATTTTCAGAAATCGCTAGTAAATTTCAAGAATAATTACAAAAATGGTGAGTAACACTGAATTAAACATGAAATTTTAAAGTAGAAAGACTGAAGTAACATTGTAAAATTTACTCCAATAATCAACTTCAAAAAATTATTTTTTACAGCATAAAAACATTACAAATATATTCAAAATATGACACTATATGTGACTAATTTTCAAGTCTTCTAAAGTCATACAGTAGCTTTGGGTGAAGAACAGACTGAAATGCCATGTTTTGTGGTAAACTATTATTCCTTTAATCTTAAATTCAAATTTGATTTTTAAACTTAAAAAAAAAGATTTTTCAAAGTTGTAAATAAAATAAAGATTATTTAAGAGCATTTTACTAGAAAATACTATTTCAGTCTTTCTACTTCAAAATTTCATGTCTAATTCAATGTGTTACTAGCTGTTTGTTTGTAATTATTTGTGAAATTTACTAGTGATTTCTGAGTGAAAATTGTTTATACACCAGAAGGTTTTTTTAACCCCAGTGGACTTGTGGTCGGATCCCAGCTAACAAAAATCAGTTCTGACATTTTTTGTTGTTTTTTTTATTCCCATTAGGTTATAAAATCATTATTTCTGAATGTTCTCTAAACATTCAAAATGTCCAGTTTTTAAAATGTTTTAACGTTAAGGGAACACTCCATTTATGGCAACGTTACTTTTGAATGCTCTCTGAACGTTCTGAAACAAGTAGTAACATTTAAATCTGAAGCTGTCCAACAGAAATGTTCCATGAACGATGTGTAAATAACATTTTTGTGCTAATATTTTGAGAACATTATTACAGACCAGATAACTTTGAAAGAACATTCTATTAACGTTACTGGAAAAAGTTTGTTTATAACTTTGAGAGAACTTTGCCAGAATGTTATGTGAACGTTCACTGTTAGCTGAGATGTCCTTCATACCCAAAAACACTACTGAAGTCCTTCTGTGGTTTTCTGTGATTTTCGAGACGGTTGAAGCATGCATTTTTCTTAAATTGCTTTTCAGTGTTGCTGGCATTGAGGTTTAATAAAGAAAGAGTACATGCAACGGGTTGAGGTGAGCGTGAAGATGAATGCAAAACTCCTTTCTGATTATTTAATCAAAGCGAGAGCTCTTCACATCCTCCTTTCATTTGCGTTCTCTTTGAAAGCCTCTTCTATAAAGACTCGTTCAGAAAGCACGTGCATCTAAGGTGCGTAGGTCTATATTTTATTGTTTCAGTCCAGGTTAGTGAGCAACTAGAGACATGTATGCAAGTAAAAAGCAGTTCAAAACATCCATAATGTGACATTTACATCCACAGGATACTTAATATAGGACTGGATTTGTAGATTGGCATATTAATATACAAAAATGTTCTAATAAAGCCATATTGAGGCACACATTGCTGTTTATTAATTAGGGACTATAATGTAATGTCGTGTCTCAGTAACTTCATTCATAACATTAAATAAATTTTTATCTACAATAAAATATACTTTAATTTATGTTTCTGGAAGTTCTTGCATGTTTTAATAATAATAATAATAATAATAATAATAATAATAATAATTTGTGAAATGCTGTTTATTACATTGAATAATGTTCATATGTAAAAAAAATACATTGTAAAAACATATTACAAATATAATATAAATTATAAATGAAATTATAAACTATAAATAGGTATAAATCAGGTATAAATTATAAATAAATTTATGAATACTGATAAAATAAAAAAAAATAATTTGTTGGATACATTAAAAATAATCAAAAAATAATAATAAAATAGTAATTTAATAAATGCTGTTTATTACATTGAAATATGTTTCATATGTAAAAAATACATTGTAAAAATATAAATTATCAATACTGAAAAATAAAATAAAACAATTATCGTGTATGCATGCATGCATGTGTGTGTGTGTGTGTCTGTGAATTGATCAAAATGGAAACACATTATATAAAAATTATAAATAAAATGTATAAATTATAAATATTTAATAGTATTGATGAAGTTTGTTCTAGTAATAGTAATACTAATAAGTAAAAATTAATGAATTAGAAAAGTAAAAAATATGAACTATCCAAAAACAAATAAATAAATAGTCATTTGACCCAGTATTTGTGCATGTTGTATTATTTTGTGTGTTGCTTGTTGTTGTGCATGTCATGTGAACAGCACTATGTGTGTGACTCATGGAGTTGCTGACTATGTAGGGCGTTCCAGATCATCCATCATCTTTATGATGAACATGCGAGGAGGATGTTGTCTATGTATGCAGTGCATTTCTCTAATGATCATCTCACAGCTGTCTCTATTTCAGGCGTGTTTATTATCTGCTGTGTGTGTTTTTGCGAGAGTGTTTGATCCTGATCGTCCTGGTTAAGCCTTCTTGAATTGGAATGTGAAAGGAGCAGGGGTCTAGAATCAGATATGAGGGCTTTATGGCGAATAATAATGATGATAAACTCTCTTGAGGCCGAACATGAGAGCATCTCCTGCGGATGGATTAAGAGTGGGCAGCTTTGCTCTCTGAGCAGAGATTTATTGAGCCCTGAGATCCTCATCCATCTTCCCCATCGCCGCGTGCTGGATATATTTCACCCAGATTAAAGCACCCACACCATTCCCCAAAAACATAGATACCACTAACGTTTTTATTTTTTTATATATGTCGATCCAAACCTGACTTTCTTTCTGCTGCAGGACACAAAAGATGTCAAGAAGAACTCAGTGAAAGTGCTTTCAAGCTCTAGAAAGGTCAAAAATGCACCATAAAACTAGACAATATGACCCAAATTATAATAATAATTATAATATTCGGTTGCTCTGAAATCTTATTCATGCTTGTGCATATTAAAACTTTAATTTGTCACAAGGCAAGCACACACAAATGGCATTTGGCATAATTTCTTCCAGATCTTTTTCATGTTGTTTCACTGAAGATTGTAGACGAGGATGAGGGAATTATGACAGAATTAAATTTTTTAGGAATACAGTAATATATTCAACGATTTGTAAATAACTAATAATAGATAAAAGATTATCAAATCTGTTTTTTAAATTAAATAAAAAAATTAATTCTATAATAAAATTGATATACAGTAATTTTACATATTTTGGTGTACTGTATTAGAATATTTTATCATTAGCTTAACAGGAAACTATTCGTTTTAATTCATTTAAATTTCATTTTCTATGAATATAGTAATATATTAAATTATTAGTAAATAAATACATACATGAAAAAAAATGAAAAATCAAAATCATTAATAAATAAAATATTAATAATTTTACTATTTATGTGTATATTGTAGTTTTGCTTATTAGAATATTGTATCATGAGCTTATTAAGATGCTAACAAGATACTCTATTAGTTTTGATAATTGTGTTTTCTATGAATATAGTAATAAATTCCCTTATTAATAAATAGATATATGATAATAAAAATTCTTAAAATTTAAATAAATACATAGATTCAATAAACAGATACAAGAATACTTTAATACTTATTTTTTTCATATATTCAATTATTAATAAATAATAGATATAATAATCTTAATAGATAAAATAAACTTAATCAAAAAATTAAATCTGATAAAAATAATAATAATGAATCGTAATTTTACACAATTTTTGTATATACTTTTTTCTTATTAGAATGTTGCATCATTTGCTCATTAATATGCTCACAAGATACTTTAATTTTATTGTCTAGGAATATAGTAATATATTGTATTATTCCTGTAAGGATCATCTTCAACAATGCAGATATTTGAGTTTCATCAAACATCAGATGCTTTCAGTGCGATCGGTGATCTGGTCATGGTGTGCAGTTAGTGTGTGTGTGTGTGTGTTTATATATTTGTGGCTGTACAGTAATTAATGATCAGTCGTGCTGTGAGTTTAGACCGGCTGTAACGAGCTCTGTAATCCTCTCAGCTTCATTCTCATACGGCTTTATATTCTTCAGCTGCAGGACTTCTGGAAATCTGTGTGGAGGGAAAAACTCACCAGTTTCCTGAAAACAACCCTGTAGCTCAGACTTAAGCATCTTTAAAAAATGCATAAATTTAAAATCTTAAAATTCTCCATCTCTTGCAGAATAGAAAAGTAAGACGTCGGGACATTTGGTGGAAAGAATCAAATTTTAGTTTTTTAAAATTATTTATTTTATTTTATTTATTTATTTATTTTTTGCAAAGTAGTAATTAAAATTTGCTTAATTATCTCTTAAAACAAAACATGGAGACAATTGGTGCCAAAAAGGAAAGTTCAATAGTTTTAACAATTTGTAATAACTGCAATAAAGAATAAATTATTTGTTTTACTGATGGCTCTGTTCCCTAATTGAATGTATTAAATAAATTCCTATATTCCTAGAAGATAAAACAAAATAACGTAAAAATAAAGATAAAATAAAAATTACTTTATGTATCTTGTTAGTATATTAATAAGCTGAGGACACAATATTTTTAATAAGCAAAAATACAGTATACACAAAAATGGTGTAAAATTACTTTTATCTGTATTATTTATTTTTATATATTTTTTAATCATATATTATTTATTAATAACTGAATATATTGCTATATTCCTAGAAAATACAAATACAAATATTACAATAATGTAATAAATTATTATTATTATTATTATTATTATTATTATACATTTGGCTTTACAGAAGTTATTTTTATTATTATTATTATTATACATTTGGCTTAATTTCTTCCAATCTTTTCTGTTGTGTTTCAATAAAGATTGACATTTTGACCATTTTATTTTCTACGAAATTACAATAATGTAATAAATTATTATTATTATTATTATTATTATTATTATACATTTGGCTTCATTTCTTCCAATCTTTTCTGTTGTTTTTCAATAAAGATTGACATTTTGACCATTTTATTTTCTACGAAATATATAGTAATTATTATATATTCAACTATTTGTAAATATCAATAATTATTATTTTTTTTAAATAAATAAAAATACTGTAATAGTAAAAATATATACATTTTACACAATTTTTGAGTATACTGTATTTTTGCTTATTAGAATATTGTATTATTAAGCAAGTTAAATAACAAACTTTCTTTCTATTCTTTGGAATAATATGCACTAAAGAATTATTCATGTTCTTAATCATGTGTATTAAGAAAGCCAATAGAGCCAAGTCTGACTTAATGTTGACTTTAAAGCTCTGCTGTGATCATCCGGATGGATAAAAACTTCACAGACGTGATTTAGAGCGAATTGAAATTCAGAAGCCGACAGGATCGTTTATCACCGATCAGAACTCATTCACGAGGGAGGCTCGTTTAATTATTAAAAGGTGTGTGAAGGTTTAACACTGGCAAACACATTCATTACAGCCTTCCTCTTTCTAATTATCTCTCTCTTTCTCATTATCATTAGTTTCTGTGAAACACACACACACACACACATGCTCGCGTGTCGTAAGTGAGATGAATGAATGATCAGTGTATTGTAATGAGGTCATGTGGCAGCAGTGTTTCAAATGTTAATCACTGCATACTGAGCATTCAGTCTAAAATACACAAGGATTCAGTGTCTTTTCAATGCATTTGTGTGAGATTGTGTTCAGTTTTTGCCAAAATGAGCACAATAATATTGTTGCATACTGTCGGAAAAGTCTGTGATTCCTGAAACATGGAACAGAGCTGTCAGTAATGTCATATTTGCTTTGTGTAAATTAGTTTGAGGAGCAATTTTTATTTGATCAGGGAGATCATCCAAAAGGTTGGGGTCAGTAAGTTAATGCACTAGTTAATTCGTCTCAGTTTGGCCATTTCAGAGTATTTTTTGGCACTCAGACAGGTACATTCAATGCAATTCTTAATAGATGGAAACAAGCTATATTCCTAGTTTCAATATTATTTGTTCTTCAGACATTAGTAAGTATCAGTTGTGTGCAAATTGACCAACATTTGGTTTTTGACCATTGAAAATTAATCAAATTCAACAATCTCGACATAAAGCTGCATTGAGATCCCCATATCTCTGGGATTGAACCATACAGGGCCTTAAAAATTAAGATTGTAAAAGAAAAGTTTGTTAAGAAACAGAATCTGAAGTCATTTTAAGATATCTTTAGTACGTCTTGAGTTACAGGCACACAAACTTTGGAAAAATACTATTTTGGGCACCCAGAGAGGTGTGTGTTGTATGCTATTATTTTGATAGAGTGAAGCAAGCTACATTTCTAATTTCAATATTATTTGTTCTTCATGCATTCCTCTTTCAATACAGTAAGTATCAGCTGTGTGCAAAGTGAGCCACATTTGGTTTTTGACCTATGAAAATTGGCAAATTCAACCATTTGAACGTGGAGCCACATTGAGATCCCCATATCACTGAGACTGAAGCATTTAGGGCTTTAAAAATTAAGGTACTACAAGAAAAGTTGGTTAAGAACCAGAATCCGAAATCATATTGAGATATCTTCAAGACTTCACTAGTTATAGGCATGCAAACTTTGGAAAAAGACTATTTTTGGCACTCAGACAGGTATGTTCTGTGCAATTGTTTTGATAGAGGGAAAAAAGATACATTTCTAGTTTCCATATTATCTGTTCTTCAGACATTTGTCTTTAAATACAGTAATATCTGCTGTATGCAAAGTGACCCACATTTGGTTTCTGACCACTGAAAATGTTTATAATTTAACAATTTACTCTTGGAGCTACATTGAGATCTCAATATCTCTGGATCTGAACCATGCAGTGCCTAATAAATGAAGATACTAAAAGAACAAGTTTGTTAAGAACTAAAATCTAAAATGATATTTTAAGTGTATTTAATACTTCTTATGTTACAATCATGCAAACTTGGTGAAAAAGGTGCTTTTCCCCATTTTTTTGAACGATCACCATTGGCATGTAATGCAACACAGATTGCTAAAGTCAACAGATTTTATTAACAGACCTACCAATCTCTGTGTGAAAATAACATAATGATGCTGCCATCTTTCTGAAGTCATTTCTACCCCACTGTGATTTGGCTCCGAATCTCAGGTGAAAATGGTCATCTACAAAATAGTGGATTACTCAGTAAATATTCATCCTTTGCATTTAATATTTTGGCTTTAATTACTATTTATGTTCGTCTTTCTTCAGAAAAAATATTAATAAAATCAAACATTTTAGACAGGTTTCTGAAATTGAGTTGATTTGACATGGAATGACCCAACAGTTATTTTAAATAGTGATTGTATTTCACAATATTACTGTTTTTATTTTATTTTTGATCAAAGTAATGCAACCTTGGTGAGCAAAAGAGACTTATTTCCTTTCAAAAAAATTAACGACTCCAAACTTTTCAATGAAAGTGCAAAAACAAAACACACAGCATTTTGTTCATTTGTCAAACACTTAAGTAAATCAATTAACAGGAATAAATATAGATATCTGTAAGCTCCAGGTCACTTTATGGTCTGCAGAGCTGATTGTGCCACCTGCTTGTGCTAATCACATATTCACAGGACCGAAGCTCATTAAAACAAGTACAAACCAGCGTTATTAAACACATTATCTGTCCCATTCTGTTCTATATTGTATGATTCATAAGCGTGATTACTTCAGCTGTGGCATCAGAACGAGTCGTTCGTGCTACAGCTGTGACCCAGACGGGATCCTGAGGCTTTGCAGGTTATTCTGAGGTCGTTTTTTCCAACGTTTTCACTCAAAAAGTCCTATGTGTTGCTGTATTCACGCTGACGGGCGTTGTGTTTTATTTTTGGGTTTGTTTATGGTAATACAGAAAGACGCGGTAGGATTCTTCGAGCATTTGCGTCTGCTGTCTGTCTGTGGAGTTTGCATGTGGACATTCATTATTGAAACATGCTGTCAGCGATTTTAATTTCCAAGCAGCAACAGCTCCTGCTGTAATTACACGGCAGACCTTCACAGAGATGTTTTTAATGGTTTTTCTCAGGTGGCATCATGGGAGTTTACTCAGACCGCTGTGGGTTTCCGCTGTGCAGCTCAAGCTTGGCTGCTTTTCATGACTGTTACTGTTTCACTGTCAATAATAGATGATCTTTTCAAGCGTATGCCTCAGTAATATACTGCACACAAACCAGGACCTGATTGCTTAAGAAATTTAAACTGAGGTAGCAAACAGAAAGCAGAATTGCATTTGAATTAGAATGTAAGGAAGTTTAATTAAATTGAATTGAGATTCAAATAATTGTTTTAAGTCCGCTAACTTTGAATGTTGGCTTGACAAAAGTGATGGATGGATGGATGGATGGATGGATGGATGGATGGATGGATGGATGCTGTAGATGAATGGATGGATGGGTGGATACTGTAGATGGATGGATACTGTAAATGGATGGACGGATTCTGTGGATGGATACTGTAGATGGATGGATGGATGGATGGATGGATACTATGGATGGATTCTGTGGATGAATGGATACTGTAGACAAATGGATGGATGGATGGATGGATGGATACTATGGATGGATTCTGTGGATGAATGGATACTGTAGACAAATGATGGATGGATGGATACTGTAAATGGATGGATGGATTCTGTGGATGGATACTGTAGATGGATGGATGGATGGATGAATGGATGGATGGATGGATGGATGGATGGATACTATGGATGGATTCTGTGGATGAATGGATACTGTAGACAAATGGATGGATGGATGGATGGATGGATACTATGGATGGATTCTGTGGATGAATGGATACTGTAGACAAATGGATGGATGGATGGATGGATGGATACTATGGATGGATTCTGTGGATGAATGGATACTGTAGACAAATGGATGGATGGATGGATGGATGGATACTATGGATGGATTCTGTGGATGAATGGATACTGTAGACAAATGGATGGATGGATGGATGGATGGATACTATGGATGGATTCTGTGGATGAATGGATACTGTAGACAAATGGATGGATGGATGGATGGATGGATACTATGGATGGATTCTGTGGATGAATGGATACTGTAGACAAATGGATGGATGGATGGATGGATGGATACTATGGATGGATTCTGTGGATGAATGGATACTGTAGACAAATGGATGGATGGATGGATGGATGGATGGATACTGTAGATGGATGGATGGATGGATGGATACTGTAAATGGATGGATGGATTCTGTGGATGGATACTGTAGATGGATGGATGGATGGATGAATGGATGGATGGATGGATGGATGGATGGATACTGTAAATGGATGGATGGATTCTGTGGATGGATACTGTAGATGGATGGATGGATGGATGAATGGATGGATGGATGGATGGATGGATGGATACTGTAAATGGATGGATGGATTCTGTGGATGGATACTGTAGATGGATGGATGGATGGATGAATGGATGGATGGATGGATGGATGGATGGATACTGTAAATGGATGGATGGATTCTGTGGATGAATGAATGGATGGATGAATGGATACTGTAGTGGATAGATCGATAGCATGCAACATTTAAATATGTAATTATCATTGCATTAAATTGTAGTCTAGTGATGTGTTATGCATTAAGCACATGTCTGCAGTTGACTGAAGCTTTGTGTTTGTGTGTTTATCATCCTCTGTGAGCATAGCTGTTTCTCTGTATTTCTGGCTGTAACTCCAGGCGCTCCAGGTCTCGTTGTGCATGTAAAGCGTCCTCTCTGCCGCAGACGGTTACACACGTCTCTCCGGGCGATCTAGTGGCACCTGTTCACCTCCTCTTCAGCCTTTTATCATCCTGTTCTTTCACAACAAAGCCGAAAGACAGCATAATAAAGCCAGTGTGTGTTTGCTTTGAGAGAGAGAAATGCATTTTAGTGTGCAAATGTTTCCTGCCAGTGTCACGGTAAAATTTAAAAGTGTGTTTTATTAAGAGCCGTATTGCAGACCGCAGTGTGTGTGTGTGTGTGTGTGTGTGTGTGTGTGAGGACAGAAGGTTGAAGAGAGAAGAGAGAGTTGTTTGATGGTGTTTTTGCACCTGCTCTCCATTGTGACTGCGTGAAGGACAGTTTCTCCTTTCAGTTTAATACCGTTTCAGTTTCAATGATCAAATTTACCTTCTTAAAGGCCTTGGAAGCACTGGTGTAGTTTGGATTTCAACTTTGAAAGTCATTGCGGAAAAGTATTTAACAGTATATTTAGCACTGCCGGTTTCAGGAGATGTTTATAATAGTAGACAAGTGCACGGTATCTGGAAATAGCAAACAGAATATGAATGAAAGGAATTCACAAGAATTGAAAATGTACTCACTCTCAGTTCATCCAAGATGAGTGTGTTTCTTCATCAGATTTGGAGAAACGTAGCAGTGCATCACTTGCTCACCAGTGGATTTGAATGGGTGCCGTCAGAATTAGAGTCCAAACAGCTGATAAAAACATCACAATTATCCACAAGTAATCCACACCACTCCAGTCCATCAGTTAGCATCTGGAGACAAAAGCTGAAACAAATCCATCACTTTTAACTTTAAAACTTAGTTTCTGGACAAAATATGAATCAATAATCCATAATAACGCTTCCTCCAGTGAAAAAGTGCATCTGCTGTTGTCTCTCGCATCAAAATCCAGCCACATATTTGTTTAGAGCTGTTTAAACGCTGCTTGATCTGTGCAGATTTCTCTCCTGATTCAGACCAGAACACTTTTTCACTGGAGGAAGCGTTATTATGGATTATGAACTCAATGTATTTTAGTTAAAAGCGTCTTAATGCTGGATTTGCTCCAGCTTTTGTCTTCTCCGGATGTTAACTGATGGACTGGAGTGCTGTGGATTACTTGTGGATTATTGTGATGTTTTTATCAGCTGTTTGGACTCTCATTCTGACGGCACCCATTCACTGCAGAGCATCCATACTATTTTTTTTTCAGTGTTTTTGATCAAATAAATTCAGTTTTTGAGAGCAAAACATTTGTTTTTTAAAATCGGTAACACTTTACAATAAGGTTCCATTAGTTAATGTTAGTTAACGACGTATTAACTAACATGAACAAACAATGAAAAACACATTTATTACAGTATGTATAATCTTTGTTAATGTTAGTTGATGTTATTCATTGTTGGTTCATGTTAATTCACAGTCCATTAACTAAGAAGCGCATCTTTTGATTTTAATAATGCATTAGTAAATGTTGAAATTAACATTAAGATTAATGCTGTAGAAGTATTGTTCTTGCTTAGTTCATGTTAACTAAAGTAGTTAACCTTATTGTGAAGTGTTACCACGAAATCTTACCGACCTTAAACTTTTGCAAGGTTTTGCACCTTCTAAAGCATAAAACAGGCTTCATTTCACTCAGTCTCTTATAGTTTCTTGTTGAACGAAGGTTTGAGATTCTGAAACGCTCTTCAGACCCAGACTGGGCAAACAAAGACATTTAGTCCTTCATCTCAGAGCAGAGCGGTCCAGACAGACACCAGAAAACACTCAATTTAGAGCTGATGTGGGCATTTGGGCAGCTTTAAACTGACTCGCAGCTTCTGAAGTCACACGGACTGCTTTTCTGCCACTTTATTAGGACTTTTTTTCCCGTTGCAACATTTCAGAACAGCCACAATTTCTCCTTTTGTGTTCCACTGGATAAAGAGAGTCATAAGCGTCAAACTTTCCCGTCTCAGTGGCTCTGCGAGTGTTTGAGGACAGTATCTCTGTTGCAGTTTTTCTCTTAGCATGCAAACACTGCACTTCACAAATGATTACGTCAATTCACTGCTCCCCTCGACTCGATCCATTTCAATTCCGTTGACTTCTCAGTGCAATTAAAGGATTCTCCCTAGTGAGGCGAATCGAGTCTGTTCTCATTTAAACACAAAGATTTAAGCAGGTACTCTGGGAATAATAAAACAAAGACGCTGTATACTCTAATATTTACTAATGGCCTGTTGGTATAATGTGAATTTAATGAAATTGATTTTTCTCCATGGCTGACTCAAGTCTAACTCTATAATAGACTTTAAACCCAGCAGGAGATGGAATATGTGTGTAATAAAGATGATTGTTGGCAGGGTCTTCGTGAGTCAACTGAGAAAATGTAGCGGTCATTAATATTTCATACAGCTATGAAACTCTATTTTGTATTATTTTTGTGAATTTTTTTTTTTTTTAATAAAAAAAAAAAAAAAAAAAATAAATA
>NW_015558640.1:171190-182259 GCF_001515605.1 Sinocyclocheilus anshuiensis
GCTCTATAACAAACACTCACGGTAAAATAATAATTTAAAATGTATTTAATAAAAATAATAATAATTTTAAAAATCCAAGTATATTCCAAATTCTAAATAAAAATGCCGGGAATATTGCACAGGCAGAATATTGTAATCAAATGTTGATTATAATGTATCTTTGTTTGTGAATTCATTTCTTCCTAGCAATATTCTACAATATAACAATATTCAATATTCATCTATAGCAGATTCTGGCCATGTGAACCGTCTGTCACAGGCTGATTTTTATCACATTTGTTTAAAAAAGATGTTTAAAAGATCTGAGAAACCATAAGAAAATAAGAAGAAGCTTACAAGACAAAAAAAATCTAAAGTCCTCCATAGCAGGTTAGAATTAACAAGGAAACATGCGTAATACGGGACCTTGATCAGTCACACAGTTAATTAAAGAGGTTAAGTGACTGAAAATTGAGTTCAGTTTGTGCAAAATAGCAACCGAAACAATTTTAAATTTGTTCACCAATCAATGAACCATTTCTACATTCAGAGGCCGTTTCCAGAGCGTGAAAAGTTATTTTCCTCTTTCAGACTTTTCTTTTGTCTTTCTTACATCTCTGAGTTATATTTAGATATTCAGTGCTTTACAAATTATCATCTGTTACCATGACAATTACCAAACAATTACAAATTACATGACAAATTAAAAAAAAAAAAAAGATTTAAATAAAAATGTACAAAAAATAAGTAGGCCTTAGAATAAAAAAAATTATAAGAAAATAATTTAACAATTTTAAAATAATTTGCAAAAATATTTGTAAAAAATTATTTAAAAAATAAAATAACTTTAAAGGACTAATTGGGGAAAATCAATAAATTATGATTAATTTACTGCCATTGCATGGATAATGTAATCATGCAATCAATAAAAAAGTAACTTTAATCTGATTACGAGTTTTTTATAATGTATTTTCGAATTACATAATTAAAAAGTACTTAATTTCTGGAATGTGATTAATTAATCCATATTACAT
The DNA here is from genome assembly GCF_001515605.1 of Sinocyclocheilus anshuiensis. NCBI lineage: Eukaryota > Metazoa > Chordata > Actinopteri > Cypriniformes > Cyprinidae > Sinocyclocheilus > Sinocyclocheilus anshuiensis. Next base: position 172,204 of record NW_015558640.1, read on the forward strand.
GCAATAATTTTTTTTTCATGCAATTCACTGTTTGTAGATATGAGTGAGATGTGCAGTAAATATTTAAAATTGTGCATTTGATTTTGTGGCCTCTGTAAATTTAAAGGTAAAAAACACCAAAAAGCAGACTATATTAAATCCTTTCTATATGTATATGCATCTTAAATAATCATCTTCTTATCTTAAATCCTGTTGCATCTCCAGTAAATGTCTCTTGATTTAAGAGTATTTAGATATTTGTTCTGGAAAACAAGGCAGAAATACTGAGGAAGAATAATGCTTTGACTGGAACATGGTGATTTCTGATGCATTTGCGCGGCTCGCCCGTTTGAAACAAAAGCAGAGGCTGTGAGTGAATTACTGCAGGGATGTGCCGCTGGAAACGCTGTCAGTCTTAAACGGCTGTCCTCTCTCAATCACCTCTTCCTCCTCCGTCTGCGCTGGAACGTGGGATGAAAAATCATATGGCAAACGCTGTCTGGAACATGTGACGCTGAATTCATCTGAACAATCAGGTCAATCAGGTTCCTCTGTGGGAATGAAGAGAGATATCTTTATCCAGAACCCCGACTGAGCTGCTCACAGCCATTTAGAAGAGGTGTGTGTGTGTGTGTGTGTGTGTGTGTGTGTGTGTGTGTGTGTGTGTGTGTGCGCGTGTATGTGGATGTGTGTGTGTGTGTGTGTGTGTGTGTGTGTGTGTGTGTGTGTGTGTGTGTGTGTGTGTGTGTGTGTGTGTGTGTGTGTGTGTGTGTGTGTGTGTGTGTGTGTGTGTGTGTGTGTGTGTGTGTGTGTGTGTGTGTGTGTGTGTGTGCGCGTTTTTGTGACAAATGAGGACATAAATATGTATAATGACAAAGGTATGACACAGGTATTACAAGGAGAAGGTGATTTTTCAGGACATTACCCCATGTCCCCACTTTTCAAAACGCATATAAATCACACAGAATGGAGTGTATTGAAAATCTGAAATAGCACAAAGTTTCCTGTAAGGGGTAGGTTTAGGGTTGACACTCGCAGGTCATTTATATTCAAGACTGTTTTGTCTTTTCTCTCTTCGATCTTTTTAGTTGCAGTGTGTGTGTGTGTGTGTGTGTGTGTGTGTGAGTGTGTGTGTATTACATAATTTTAAGTTTTATCAATTTTTTATTGTGCTTTTGTCATTTTTTATTTAGTTTGTATTTCTTTGCATATATATATATATATATATATATATATATATATATATATATTATATTTGATAGAAAACAATAATTATTCATTATTATATATTTGATAGAAAACTACATTAACAAAAACATTAAAACATTAGCCTGAAATCTACTTGCAGTGCCTCTGAAATGAGTTTCATCTTCCTCTGTGTGGTCTGCTAATAACATGTTCTCATGATGACTGTTATTATAATGACTGATGCCAACAATCACAGATGATGGCGTAATTTTGCCTTCGACAAATGAAAAGCTCTGGTTCTCTTCTACATGAAGTTTGGTCTGGAGAACATGTTTAATTAAAAGTGATGGAAGTCAAATAGTCTTATTAATGAGAACGTCTTCATCTGCTGGAAGACAGAGCGCTAAAATAAACATCTGCCTCTGTGCCGCTGAAAGCCTCTTCTGAGTGGACGAGATTTAATTGCACTCTGTGTTGTTAAATCAAATAAATAATTAAATAGAAAATTCAACTATTAAAAATCATTCTTGTCAACTGAAATAAAGCTGAAAGAAAAACAATTATATATTACATGGAAAACTAATTTTAAAAAGGTACTTAGAAACTGAAATAAAATAAGGTATTTAAAATTATTTAAAACTGAAAGAAAATAAATTAAGGAAATATACAAAAATAATAATTAAAATGACAAAAGCACAATACAAAATTACTAAAACTTAAATTAAAATTAATCTAAATATATTACTAAATAATATAATAGTATATAAATAATACTAAGATAGCACTGTTGTGATAACTTTGTGTGCAGTTTAAAAATAAAAAAATACAAATTAAATTCATTAATTAAAAAAAAAGTTTTTTTATTAGAAAAAAAACTGAAATAATTTTAAGGTGAAGTACTGGAATTACTAAAACTGATTCCGCAATAAACATTAAAGCCATACAAAATTTTAAAAAATTAAATAATAATAATATAAATGACAAATGTACATAACAAAATTACTGAAAATTCAAACAAAAACTAAAGACGCAAAAAAAAGTCTAATTAAAAATATTAATACATTTCGTAATCGTATAAAAATAATGCTGAAATAACACTGTTCTGAGATATTTTTCTACAGATTTAAAACAAATCTTACAACAAACTTGATTTTTATTAAAATAAATTTGTAAAAGCTAAACATAACAAAAGTACTAAAAATTTAAATGAAAACTGAAAACAAAAATCTAAATATTATAATAGTGCATAAATAATATTAAAAGAACACCAATCCCAGAATGCATTGCAAGTTTAGTGAAAACGGACAAGCTGAGAGAAATATATAAACATATAGATATATAAGTCATTCAATAAGCTGCAAACAAATGTTTCAGAAAATAAACCCAGACTGGTTTTACTTTTTTTTTTTTCATGTCTGCTACCCAAATAAACAGATAAATTAAATATGCAATTTGAGTTCAACTTTATTTTATTATCTTACCTGCAGTTACCACGGCGACGGAGACATGCTGTGCATTTGATAAAGCGTGCAGGGAGCTCAAGAGGCTCTGGAGCAGAACTCGTGTCTAAATATGGAATAAAACACACACAAAAACATGAATAAAACACAGAATATGCAAACGGCAGCATCCTATCATACGCTACCAGAATCCTCCTCTTCTCTCGCTCTCATCTGCGGAGGCTTTTCTATGAACCTCAAGGGCAATTTACACAATCACAGCGTCAAGCGGACGGCAAATGAAAACCGTGGCATGTGTTCTCCTGCTCAGGGTCAAAGGTCAAGAGAAGAGTAGACAGGGATTCCATTAGAAGACAGAAGAACCTTCTTAGATGCGTTTGTGTGCTGAGCATCCAAAACCAGATGCATTCTGGGGTAGAAAAGGCTTTCTAGTCTCCGGACGCTGGTTCTGTTTGATCCGTTTTGCTCATTTTCCTAGTACGAGGCGAGTACAGCTAATCTCGGAAAATCCACATTGATTTAAGCGCATAAATATTTTTATTTCATGAAACTCTCAAATGTGACCCTGGAGCACAAAACCAGTCATAAGGGTAAATTTCTCGAAATTGAGAGTTATGCATCACCTGAAAGCTGAATAAATAATCTTTCCATTGATGTATGGTTTGTTAGGATCGGACAATATTTGGCTGAGATACAACTATTTGAAAATCTGGAATCTGATGGTGTATTTAAATCTAAATATTGAGACCAGCGACTTAACACTGCTTTTGTGCTCCAGGGTCACAGTTATGTTGCATTGAATTATTGATATCATCTCAGATGTTTCTCCTAAAGTCCCCAAATCTAACGAGTTGTTAGTTGTATATAGTTGCATATCGAGACTCTCTGGTATCTCGGCAAACCATTTGAGACACTTTCAAGATGTTTTCTGAAGCTCTAGAAGAGACACGCGTGAGATTACGGGCTCTTCTTCTCAGGGGAAACATCTAGACCTTGTCTAGGAAAAAGATCTCAGGTGTGATTTCTTTGGTTTCATCCCGACAAGCAAGTTCTTCTTGAGATATGATTAAATCACAATGTATTTAATTCATCAAGCTGCATCACATATGCGATAAAACTCTGGTTTCAGAGAAATGTCTGGCTCTTTAAACCTAACAAACATCGTACAATTAATGCTGATTTTGAAGATAAAGATAAAGTTGTTCTGTTCTGCTCCTATAGAGTTTACCTTGCTTTAAAAACTTTCACAAGTCTATTATTGAAAATAAATTTGAAAACATGACTAAATACTTTCTTTTAGCAAATACGATGATATAAAACACTGCTAAGGGTACTGTAAGTTCATCTAGAAATAAAAATTCTCTCATTTTTTACACTATTGTAGAGTCAGTACTTTTTTATTCTTTCTTTTTTTGAAAGAAATTAAAACTTTTATTCAGCAAGGATGTGTTAAATTGTTAAGAAGCGATAGCAAAGGTTTATATTGTTAGAAAAGATTTATATTTTGAATAAATGCTGTTCTTTTTAACTTTTTATTCATCAAAGAATCCTGAAAAAAGTATCTGTTGCCAACATTGATAATTCTAATAATAAATCAGCATATTAGCATGATTTCTGAAGATCATGTGACACTTTATACTGGAGTAATGATGATGATGGAAATTCAGCGTTGCATCACATAAATAAATTATATTTTAAAGGATATTCAAACAGAAACCATTATTTTATATTGTAATAACATTTTGCAAGATTACTGTTTTTTTCTGTATTTTTGATCAAATAAATGCAGCCTTGATGAGCAGAAGAGACTTCTTTAAAAACATTACAAGTCTTACTGATCCCAAACTTTTGACCAGTAGTGTGTGTATATATATATATATATATATATATGCATTATCAATTTTATTTCATAAAATTCACTAAAAGTTTCACAGCAAAAAGACTTGTGAACTCACAAGCTGAAGGTGGACGTTATATTAACAGTTCATTTACTTGCTAAAAAAATTGCAGATGAGCAAACACTCTAAAAAATATGCCTTACAGATGTAAATGCAGACGTCTTAGATCGATTACGTTCATTTCACATTCACATTAATAAAACTAAATCACCTGTATATATTATCACTTTAGTCGTGTTTAAAATACTCGTCTGACATCCGCCGGTGAATTTATCTCTGTACGTGATTTTCACAATGAAACTGTCAGAAAACAAAGAGCTGATGAATGCAAGAAACACAAACCGCATGCAAGAGCAAAACACAGATTACAAAATTATACTAAATTTAAAAAACATATTTACAAATTTACTCACCCTCAGGCCATCCCAGATTAGGATGAGTTTGTTTCTTCATCAGATTTGGAGAAATGCAGCATTGCATCAGTGTCTCAGCAATGGATGTGAATGGGTGCCGTCAGAATGAGAGGCCAAACAGCTGATAAAAACATCACAATAATCCACAAGTAATCCACAGCACTCCAGTCCATCAGTTAACATCTGGAGAAGACAAAAGCTGAAACACATCCAGCATTAAGACGTTTTTTTTACTAAAATATGAGTCCATAATCCATAATAATGCTTCCTCCAGTGAAAAGGTGCATCTCCTGTTGTCTCTCTCATCAAAATCCAGCCACATATTTGTTTAGAGCTGTTTAAACGGTGTTTGATCTGTGCAGATTTCTCTCCTGATTCACACCAGAACACTTTTTCACTGTATTTTAGTTAAAAGCGTCTTAATGCTGGATTTGTTCCAGCTTTAGTCTTCTCCAGATGTTAACTGATGGACTGGAGTGCTGTGGATTACTTGTGGATTATTGTGATGTTTTTATCAGCTGTTTGGACTCTCATTCTGACGGCACCCATTCACATCCATTGGTGAGCAAGTGATGCAATGCTACATTTCTCCAAATCTGATGAAGAAACAAACTCATCCTGATCTCAGATGACTTGAGAGTGAGCACATTTTCAGCAAAGTTTCATTTTTAGGTGAACTATTTGTAAGGTCCACCCAACTGGCACAACGAAGGTATCTAATGGTGGCTGAATATGTAATATTATTACATAACAATAATAATATTATCATTATATTTTTCTCTTTGTTTCTCACTAAAGATTTTGACGAGTTATATCAGGCAAGAATTTTAACAGAAAACGGTAATGCACTACTACTACTCTAGATCAGCAAAATGTGATAAATAGCCTAATGAAGAAATGAACTGCAGTGCAAAAAATATTTATTATCAGCATTAATAGTCAGTATTTCTTTCCCCTCTAATTTCCCTTACTTGTTTTAAGCATAAACCTCACACTACATTCAGTTAAATATATTCTCTGAAAACATGTCTCAAGCAATTTTGCTCATCAAGAAAATGACAGAGCTGTTTAGATGATTTACTGCGGCAGTGTGTTCTGTGTTGCATGTTGTTTTTGTACGTTTCTTCTATAGCTCTGTAAATAATAGCACCCTGCACAGGTTTGTGGGATGTTTCTGTGATAGCTGTAGCTCAGCAAGAACAAAAAGATAACAGGGAGCGCTGGAGGGAATCCATCTGTGTGTGTCGTTCCGGTCAGCCTGACCTCCAGAAAGGACAGAATTCCATGATGAGGTCAGTGTGTTCACAGCAGCAGCGACATCTCATTACGGCTGAAGGAATCAATCAAGACACGCCATTATTAGGCCAACATCATTTCATCCCCTCAGTGAGTGCATGAGAGCTGCTCATTGACGGCTGCAGAGTTAATGCATGTATAATTTGCAACGGGAAGTGGCCGTTATCTTTCAGTTCATATGCCTGCTTTATTTAACCTGTGTCCATGGACATCAAAACGCTCCCGGCTCTTTAATTCTGCGGCGGGAAAATGGGACAAAAAAATTGTTGTGCTTTTGTAGTGTGAATGAGTTTGATCCTCCACCTGAATGCATTACTAGAGCAGTTCTGCATGAATTAGTGGTGCTTGCGAAGCACATACTACTACTTCTGTTTTCTGTACAAATTTCGGCACCAAATTGTCACCATCCCATAGACTTCTATTGGAAAATAATGCTATTGATATCTCTGGATCAGAACATTGTAGAGACATGGAGCTTGGCTCTGACTCATGCTAGCAAACAGAACTTCCAACATGCTACGCATGCTAGCAGTGAGTAGCTATATGCTAATAGTGATTAGCTAATTGCTAAAACATGAAAAATCCTAGATAATTGTTAAAACATTGTAAGAACAAGTCACAAATGTGTTTGCATCACGCTAACAATATGCTAAATCATCCTAGCATCTCCTAGCCAAGCGTTAAGACATCTTAAGAACATGCTAAAAACAAAAGACAACAACATGTAGTGAAAAGCTATGACAAGCTAGCATCATGCTAACCATGTTAGCATGATGCTAAACATATTCGCATCTTGCTAAAATCATGTTAACGACTTGTTAAAATTGTTCGTGTCTTGCCAAAAATGTACTAGCGCCATGCTAACACTATTAGCATGATGTTAACATGATGTTAGCAAGATGCGAATATGTTTAGCATTATGCTAACATAATGCTAAACATAGGAGAATTTACTGTTTTTTATATATTTGATTTTCAGTTCTATTTGAGTAGCAACAAATGCTATTTACACTAAGTATAAATAATCTTACTACTAATAACTCTATTAATATTTGTAGTTATTTACACCTCAGTGTGCAAAGAGTCACTACAAATAAAAAAGTGTTTATTTTGTTCCTGTAAAGCTAATTTTGAATATAAATCAAACTGACACCAAACACAAAGGGAGTAACTATTGTTTTAGAACACAATATGAGTTTGTAATTTCTCATATTTAATATTCTTTTTTAGTCTGCAACATGTTACATTACAGGTTTTCTGTCTTTAGTGTTTCTCATAGTGTAGATTTAATTTTTTTTTTGTGAATTGCACTGTAAAAGAAAAAGATCTTTCAGATAATACAAGGATAATTGAAGTATGTTTTACAAAAATGTACTATTTCAGTCTAGTTTAGTTCAACAGGTTACGTTGCCATTTCTTCGTACATATTTGTGAAATTGGAATTTCGGAGAGAAACTTTTTTTTTTTTTTTGCAGTGCGCATAGAAACCAATGCGCCCAATTTGACAACATTGAAAATAAACTTTAACCATATGCATGCAAAATACTGATGACATCACCATGCACTCAAGCGCAAACACTGTTCTGTCCAATCAGATGCTCTCTAGAACGAGAAAGGCCCGCCCCCTCATGCCACCTGCCTCTGATTAGCAACAACTTCCTTTTTCAACATGAAAACATCAAGTTTTTAAGTAGGTGGCGTCACTGTCTTGTTAAGGCTTCACCGTGGACGGAGGTTTTGAAGCAATCCTTACATAGTCAACTAGTCGAATAATGTTCTCTTATGAATAAGCATAATTCTATGTATCATAGTGAATCAAGATTAATGAAAATATCCCACAAGAGATGCTGAGGTCTGTGACTGTCAGTCAGTTTCTGTCTTCGGCAGTCAAACTCAAAGCAGAAATGTTGCTCTTTTTACTAGAGCCCGACCGATATATCGTTTTGCCGATATTATCGGCCGATATGAGCCTGTCGCCGATATATCGGTATCGGTGAATATGCCACCGATATGCCGCCGATATGAACATTTTTTTTTACAGAATATATAACGCCGATAAAATGCTTGAAATGGTGTAATTACTTAGTTTGTCCAGCAGAGCGCGCTCCATTGTTTGCTACTGGCGACCTGGATGAAACACTTTAAAGCTTAGTTTATGGAAAACCATAGAAACTTTGAACGGCCATATCTCCGTAACGGCGCGGTTCGGGGGATCCCTTCAGCTCGAGGAACCCTCTTGAATGCGAATCGAGTGTACGTCTAGAGGCCCTCTTTCGAATGAGACCACCCCCGCGTGGATAGCCCCCGGGGTGACTGGTACTGTACTATAATATACACAAAGAATATCGGCCGATATATATATATATCGGCCTTTTTTACTCCCTAATATCGGTATCGGCCCCAAAAAACCCATATCGGTTGGGCTCTACTTTTTACAGCATTATTTTTCCCCTACCAAACCCTTTTTTTGGTCGTGAACCACTGATTGAGGACAGAGAACGCCTTAAATAGTCAAACAATCTCCAAAATAAAATATCTCTGTTATTTTTTTACGCTTAAATCAGACGTACAACCCATTTTTTTAGGTTGTGAGCCACCAGAAACGTCCTAAGATAGACAAACAAAACACGCCTAAATCCAAAATCTCTCTAATATTTCCGAGACACAAATATTTATCCCTAACTTCAATTCGTTTCACGAGCAGAACAAACAGCTGGAGGTCTGTTAGTCAAACAGCTAAACTCAACACCTAAAACCTGTAAGTCTAGAGGGATTTGAAAGCTCCCTGGGGCACAAGCATGATGCTCCCTAATGAGTGTGTGAACGGATAGTGAATGTTGCTTTTCTCTTACAGGTTCATTTCACAGATGGCATTTCCGCTGACATTTGTGGAGTTTTTTGAGGGATTATTTGGCGTAAATGGCATACGTGTCCTTATTGTGTGGCTCTCGAGTGCATCCTAATTTCACATGCTAAGCTTAATGGCTGGTTGCATGAAGGGTTTCTGGTTGTAATCAGCGAGATGTGTGTCCACACACTCATTACCAGAGGAGACGCACACATGCGTGTCATTAGAGCGGATTTACCGCTGCACCTGCATGATTGCAACGCTCCCTGCATTATACATTACATGTGAAAATCAACACAGGGATCTTAAAATAGCACATATCTGGATGAGCGTGACACTGTGCACCTCAGTGCATTGTGGATTGATTGCCTGCTGAGACCAATGTGTTCAATTTATCGATACGGTTCGGAAAAAACACAGGCTGTGATTGAAAACACTTCCTTCTCATCAACGATTTGTGTCATTTCCTCTGATTAATTGGCATGAAGTCCGAAACATTGCAGCTTACTGACCTGTAAACCACAGTTTTTGTTTTAACGTGCACTATGGATATAAAATATAGCAAAATAATGGAGCAGGATGCAAAAAAAAAGTATCTTAAAAATTACATTTGAAAATATGTTTTCATGCTATTAGTGCCTCGATCAAAAGATTGGGATGTTATGAGTGTGAGTTAATGCATGTTTCTTGAGCAGCAAATCAGCATATTAGAATGATTTCTGAAGATCACTGAAGACTGGAGTAATGCTGCTGAAAATCCAGCTTTGATCACAGAAATAAATTACAGTTTAACAGATATTCACACAGAAAACAGTTATTTTAAATAGTAAAAATATTTCACAATTTTTCAGCTTTTGCTGCATTTCTGATCAATATATCAGCATCTTAGAATGATTTCTGAAGGTCACTGAAGACTGGAGTAATGATGCTGAAAATACAGCTTTGATCACAGGAATAAATTACAGTTTAACAGAT
>NW_015558640.1:182551-186825 GCF_001515605.1 Sinocyclocheilus anshuiensis
ATTTATATTGTATTTATTTACAGAGGTATATTATGTCACACTTCACACTTCTCTAGTAAGTTTCATCTGTGTGTGAAGACAGTGGCGCAAATCCGTGAATGAATGTTCCAAAGTGAAATAAACTTCAACGGAATAAAGTTGAATGGAATTGAATTGAATTAAAGTTGAATAAACTTCAACTTTACTGTTCAGTGCACTGATGTCAGACTCATTTTGGATAATAAAGTTTATTGTTAAATTGTTAAATGCCCTGCCTCCATTATGTATCTTTGTCACGTCATTATAAGTGTTTGATCACCACATTTGAGTGATCATTGCAAAAAATGTGTTTATGTATAAATAATCTGTTTATGTATATACTGTATTCTATATATAGTACCAGTCAAATGTTTGGACACACGAATGGGAAAGTGTCCAAACTTTTGACTGGTACTGTACTATAATATACACAAAGAATATCGGCCGATATATATATATATCGGCCTTTTTTACTCCCTAATATCGGTATCGGCCCCAAAAAACCCATATCGGTTGGGCTCTACTTTTTACAGCATTATTTTTCCCCTACCAAACCCTTTTTTTGGTCGTGAACCACTGATTGAGGACAGAGAACGCCTTAAATAGTCAAACAATCTCCAAAATAAAATATCTCTGTTATTTTTTTACGCTTAAATCAGACGTACAACCCATTTTTTTAGGTTGTGAGCCACCAGAAACGTCCTAAGATAGACAAACAAAACACGCCTAAATCCAAAATCTCTCTAATATTTCCGAGACACAAATATTTATCCCTAACTTCAATTCGTTTCACGAGCAGAACAAACAGCTGGAGGTCTGTTAGTCAAACAGCTAAACTCAACACCTAAAACCTGTAAGTCTAGAGGGATTTGAAAGCTCCCTGGGGCACAAGCATGATGCTCCCTAATGAGTGTGTGAACGGATAGTGAATGTTGCTTTTCTCTTACAGGTTCATTTCACAGATGGCATTTCCGCTGACATTTGTGGAGTTTTTTGAGGGATTATTTGGCGTAAATGGCATACGTGTCCTTATTGTGTGGCTCTCGAGTGCATCCTAATTTCACATGCTAAGCTTAATGGCTGGTTGCATGAAGGGTTTCTGGTTGTAATCAGCGAGATGTGTGTCCACACACTCATTACCAGAGGAGACGCACACATGCGTGTCATTAGAGCGGATTTACCGCTGCACCTGCATGATTGCAACGCTCCCTGCATTATACATTACATGTGAAAATCAACACAGGGATCTTAAAATAGCACATATCTGGATGAGCGTGACACTGTGCACCTCAGTGCATTGTGGATTGATTGCCTGCTGAGACCAATGTGTTCAATTTATCGATACGGTTCGGAAAAAACACAGGCTGTGATTGAAAACACTTCCTTCTCATCAACGATTTGTGTCATTTCCTCTGATTAATTGGCATGAAGTCCGAAACATTGCAGCTTACTGACCTGTAAACCACAGTTTTTGTTTTAACGTGCACTATGGATATAAAATATAGCAAAATAATGGAGCAGGATGCAAAAAAAAAGTATCTTAAAAATTACATTTGAAAATATGTTTTCATGCTATTAGTGCCTCGATCAAAAGATTGGGATGTTATGAGTGTGAGTTAATGCATGTTTCTTGAGCAGCAAATCAGCATATTAGAATGATTTCTGAAGATCACTGAAGACTGGAGTAATGCTGCTGAAAATCCAGCTTTGATCACAGAAATAAATTACAGTTTAACAGATATTCACACAGAAAACAGTTATTTTAAATAGTAAAAATATTTCACAATTTTTCAGCTTTTGCTGCATTTCTGATCAATATATCAGCATCTTAGAATGATTTCTGAAGGTCACTGAAGACTGGAGTAATGATGCTGAAAATACAGCTTTGATCACAGGAATAAATTACAGTTTAACAGATATTCATATAGAAAACAGTTATTTGAAATTGTAATAATATTTCATATTTTTACAGTATTTTTAATCAAATAAATGCAGCCTTGGAGAGCAGAAGAGACAGAAACACTTTAATTTTTCCAAACCTTCTGAACGCTAGTGTAATTCTGAATGTTGCTCTGTGTTTTCGTGCCAAAGTCTTTGAGGATTTCTGAAGGCTTTAATGGTTTTTCTGCATATTGGATGTTTCAATGGCCTTTCTGTGGAACATCGATAGTACAAAACAACATGCAGCCTCTGGCAAATTACATAACAGGCATTAAATATTATATGCTTCATGCCAAAAACCTCACTTTTACTTGCAGTTGAGTCCTGCTTTAATCCAAAGCGTGCAAATGCTGTCAGTCACGTATAACGTCAAAATAACAAGGAGATATTACACAAGAAACCGTCGAGATGAGTGACAAGCGGTTTAGCTTCTGTAATGTCAAGAAATGATGCGATGCGTAAAGTGGCGTTTCATATCAGAATATAGTTGCGCACTGGATTGTACAGGACTGTATAACCAGCATTAGTTACTGTTTAAAATATTGGTAAGATTACAGAAAGGCTATTACTTACAGCAGCAGGCTAAAATAAAGGATAAATAACATTTACAAACAGCACACAGGGCCTCGATGAAAAGGAAAGACGTTTCAGAGGTGGACAAATCTATTAAATTCTAATGAAAGACCATAAAGACTAATATTATTGTTCTTTATACTAATGCAAACTGGTGAATCTTTCACAATAAGACCAGGAGCATTAATTAAGAAAGTAACACTTTAGTATGCTTGTGGTAAGAAGAACGTAAAAAAGTCCTTATAATGGAAATAATAATCTTTAAAAGAATGTACTTAAGTGTACATTTCATAATTACTTCTATTGTCTTTGAAATATGGTTAAAGTGTGCTGATGAGAATTTATAGTAAACTAAAATAGACTTCATTTCTATTGAAACTTGTCGCATTTAAACATTTGTAATTTCACATTTGTATATTTAAAAATACATTAACTTTGAATGTAATCAAATAACACACTACAGTAAAAATTATGTTTTAATGATTTTAAACATATATTTATACATTTACATTTTTGAAATATATATTTGTAGAAATATATTTAATATTTTTATATTTATTTAATATTTATATATTTAGGAAATATATTTATTTAAAATATATTTTTAAATATTTTAGCAAATCTTTTTTTTTTGTAAATTTTGAATATATATACAGTATATATATCAGCATATTAATCGAATTATTAAGCAAATCAGTATATTAGAATGATTTCTGAAGGACACTGAAGACTGGAGTAATGATGCTGAAAATACAGCTTTGATCACAGAAATAAATTACATTTTAACAGATATTTACATAGAAAACTGTTCTTTTAAACTGTAATAATATTTCACGATTTTTACTGTATTTCTGATCAAATAAATGCAGCCTTGGAGAGAAGAGCATGCTGAGTCTGCGACAAAGATAAAGGACAGTAAAAATCACAGTGTGGAATGAAAGATTGTTCATTAATAATTTCTGATGTCCTCAGGTGCATCATGAATATCCTCATCACGTGCTTCAGAACCTAATAACATCCTCTGAATTATGGCATAATGCATATTTTGCTCGACTCTCACCTCATGTACGTCACGGACACGGTAAATAAACCACATCGAAACACCTAAAGGGAACACGATTCTAATATATATTCTAATGCACATATATATATATTCACAAACCCGACATCCTTAATAAACAGCTCTTTAAACACTCTGCTGTATCACGAGTGTGTAGATGTGAAATGAAACTCTGTCTGGTGCAAACGGAGAAGGTCTGTGAATGTTAAATCTGCTGAAATAAAACTTTGTCAGCTTATAGTAGAATTCTAGCTGCTAGCATACGGATAAGCTTAAAGCTATAGACATCAGCTAAAGAGACAAAACCTATCAACATTGATAATAATCAGAAATGTTTATTGAGCAGCAAATCAGCATATTAGAATGATTTCTGAAGATCATGTGACTCTGAAGACTGGAGTAATTATGCTGAAAATTCAGCTTTGATCACGGAAATAAATTACAGTTTAAAGTATATTAAAACAGAAAAACAATATTAGAAATTGAAATAATATCTCGCAATATTACAGTTTTTTCTGTATTTTTGATCAAATAAATACAGCCTTGATGAGCAGAAGAGACTACTGTAAAAAACATAAAAAATCGTTCTAATCTCAAACTTTTGACCGGTAGTGTATGTGTGTGTGTATTTATATATACATAATAAATATACACAGTACACACACATATAGTATGTAAACAT
>NW_015558640.1:187245-195165 GCF_001515605.1 Sinocyclocheilus anshuiensis
GTGCTCCCGGTGCCTATTTATACTATAGTCGCACCGGTAGTGACGTCATGGCTGTCGCCGGCCAAGGAGTTGGTGTTTTTTCAATGTATGCTTCAGACATGGGTCACGACGAGGCGTTCCCCATAGCGACCCCTAGAGGACGCAGTTCGAAGTTCCCATGAAAGGGAACTGTTATTTTAAATAGTAAAAATATTTTACCATTTTACTGCTTTTGCTGCATTTCTGATCAATATATCAGCATATTAGAATGATTTCTAAAGGACACTGAAGACTGGAGTAATGATGCTGAAAATTCAGCTTTGATCACAGAAATAAATTACATTTTAACAGATATTTACATAGAAAACTGTTCTTTTAAACTGTAATAATATTTCACGATTTTTACTGTATTTCTGATCAAATAAATGCAGCCTTGGAGAGAAGAGCATGCTGAGTCTGCGACAAAGATAAAGGACAGTAAAAATCACAGTGTGGAATGAAAGATTGTTCATTAATAATTTCTGATGTCCTCAGGTGCATCATGAATATCCTCATCACGTGCTTCAGAACCTAATAACATCCTCTGAATTATGGCATAATGCATATTTTGCTCGAATCTCACCTCATGTACGTCACGGACACGGTAAATAAACCACATCGAAACACCTGAAGGGAACACGATTCTAATATATATTCTAATGCACATATATATATATATTCACAAACCCGACATCCTTAATAAACAGCTCTTTAAACACTCTGCTGTATCACGAGTGTGTAGATGTGAAATGAAACTCTGTCTGGTGCAAACGGAGAAGGTCTGTGAATGTTAAATCTGCTGAAATAAAACTTTAATTCTAGCTGCTAGCATACGGATAAGCTTAAAGCTATAGACATCAGCTAAGAGACAAAACCTATCAACATTGACAATAATCAGAAATGTTTCTTGAGCAGCAAATCAGCATATTAGAATGATTTCTGAAGCACACTGAAGACTGGAGTAATGGTGCTGAAAATTCAGCTTTGATGACAGAAATAAATTACAGTTTAACAGATATTCACATAGAAAATGGTTATTTTAAATAGTAAAAATATTTCACAATTTTACTGCTTTTGCTGCATTTCTGATCAATAAATCAGCATATTAGAATGATTTCTGAAGGGCACTGAAGACTGGAGTAATGATGCTGAAAATACAGCTTTGATCACAGAAATAAATTACATTTTAACAGATATTCACATAGAAAATAGCTGTTTGAAATTGTAATAATATTTCATATTTTTACAGTATTTTTAATCAAATAAATGCAGCCTTGGAGAGACAAAAGAGACAGAATCACTTAAATTTTTCCAAACCTTCTGAACGCTAGTGTAATTCTGAATGTTGTTTTCGTGCCAAAGTCTTTGAGGATTTCTGAAAGCTTCAATGGTTTAATGGTAGCGACTTTTAGAGTTTTAAAGCACACAAAGTGTTTCAAAACTCCGACTGCGTTTCATTTATGTTGCAGAACAAAACGTCTCTTCAAGTGACGTTCACCACAGACCTTAATTTACTCCTAAATTGAAAAGCGTGTCTCGAGGGAATCTCTGGCTCGGATGCTAATTCTCCTCAGGGTTTAGGACTCAAAACTGAGCTCTGTTGTTTCCAGTTTGTCATTCATAGTGTGTGTGTGACGAGATAATGTGTCTCAGTGTTTCCAGCCAAGGCTTTTTCCTCCAGCAAGAGAGACTGATTACCTGGAATTGGGAATGAGAGCAGTGTCAAGATACACTTTTACAGCTTACACACAGAGTTTGTGACTCCAGACTGAGTTATGAGACGCATAAAACTAATACAGCTATGAAGGAACTCTGATTGCGTAATGACACTACTGACCAATCACAATCATGCACTGCAGAGATGCTTTCTGATTGGACAGAATAATTCAAGAACATTTTCAAACAATGTTTCAGTAGCTATATAAACGTTCGTTAGCAAGGTTATTTTAGTTAAAAGCTAACTACTTCCAATAATACTAATAATAATAATAAATAGTGCAACATTTTTCATTTTCATTTAGTTAATCTTGATTTACTAAAACATCTAAAACTAGAACCGAAATGAACATTACATTTTTTTTTAATCTATATAGACATGTATATAAAAAAACTAACAAAATGACAAAAAAACAATAAAATTACTAAAACTTTAAAATGAAAAACAGAAAAATTAAATCTAATTCAAAATATTAATAAAAACTATACAAGTCTCTCAATGATACTAAACTAACCCTGCTAGTTAGTCTAACTTAGTTACTCCTGAGTTAGTAACCATAACGACAGCAATTAGTGAACTTCGCAAATAATTGTAGAAATGGCACGCAACACAAAATTGATGATCAAATTTTTATTTATATTTTTAAAAAAATATTTATAATAATTTATTATATTTATTTATTCATTCATTCATTCATTTCACAAATTAATTTCCATAGGTTTTCCAGTTTGATGTGATAGATAAAAATTAGAAATAAATAAGCAAACAAAAATTATAATACTTTATAGAGATTTCACTCATAAAAACTCACATCTCTTCTCTTAAATGTACATCTAAAGATTTTCCAGCATAAAATGTAATTATTTTCAGACACAAATGACAAAGAAACAGCAAGAAACATTGACTTAAACGTTACATTTTGAAGTAGAAAGACTGAAATTGTATTTTCTTGTAAAACATACTCTAATAATCTTAATTTACAACTTTGAACAATACTTTTTTTTACAGTGAACCTGTCAATATTTGAATTTATTATAGATTTGCATACAAAAATTGCTCAGAAAGTCTTTAAGATTGATGTGTAAGCCCCAAAAACATAACTTAGTTTGACTAGAAATTCACTGATTATGTTTCCATGTAATTAATTACCACAGACGCCGCAATACAATTGTGCTTTAGTGTTATTGCAGATCTTTCTGTGAATGCAACAGGCTTTTGTAAATTAGCACTATTAGCACGATCCGGCTGCAGCGATCAATAAAACCAATCAGGAAACCCATTAATGTTGTTTAGCGAGAGGTTTTTGTGTAAATATGTAGTTTAACAATGTGCACGACTGAAGTCCAGGGTGCAAGGATGTTGAGCGCCACCTTTTGGCATCTTGTGTCACTACAGCATCCACAACAGATGGAAAAATATAAAGATCAAGACCTAATAATCACATTATTATTATTATTATTAAAAACAAGTATATAATTTATTATTATTATTATTATTTAATATTTATATATTTGTTATTTAAATTTACATTTAGAAACAGTATTGCTACTATTAATAATATTTATATTATATATGTTGATGTATTGAAATACACATTTATAAATTATTTAGTATGAATTATATTGTTATTAATCATGTTATATAATTAAAAATAATTATATAATTAATTATAATAATTTCGTTAATTTAAATATACATTTACAAATGTTGTTATTCTTATAAAATAAATATATAACTAATTTATTATTTTATTTTGTCGTTTTATTTTTCAATTTAAATATGCATTTATAAATTATTATTTAGTATGAATTATATTAAAAATAATTATATAATTAATTGTAATTATTTTGATTTAATGTTTTATTTTCTGTTCATTTAAATATATATTTAGAAATGTTATTAATATTAAAAATTATTTATTTTTCATTTAAATATACATTTAGAAATTATTTAGTTTGAATATTATTATTATTATTATTATTTATTCAATTTAACCAGGTACCACACCTTTTGACAGGTTTTCAGTTTGCTGTGATGGATAAAAAATTGTAAAAATTATTTATAAAGATTTCACTCATAAAAATTAATTTCTAGCCCATTAAAAATATATATATTCATAATAAAAACGGCAATGATTTTATTCACTTCAATGGCTTCTCCAAGCCTATAAAACACAAATACAAGCGTCACTTCTCTGAAAAGATTTTTATTCGTAAGATCTTGAGTTCTACAAATATAGACTTTTCCCTTACAAAATCAAATTATTTACAAACTCATCGTCTGTCACAAAAAAAAAACATTAAAAAGTAGTTCATTTCGCATATAGATTGCAAGATCGATAACAGAGCTCTGACATTTGTTGTTATGTTTCCACAAGCATTACATTTATTGTCATTTACTCATTCATTGTCATTTGTCATTTATAGAAAACTAAATAAGAGATATTGCACAGAATGTCCAAGCTGCTCTTTTCCGTACAGTGTGAATGAGGACGGATGCTGATGATCATTACAGTCTCATAAATTTGGGTCATGAGTCTCAAACGTTACACTTTGGCTCATAAATAATCATTTTTATTGTGATTTTTGGAGCCGTTCACGTCAAAATCCAACTTTACTGCATGGAAACCGAAGCTCAGATATTCTGGGTTTCATAACAAAAAGTCAGATGGGGATATGAGGGTTCATCTCTCAATTCTTGAGTCAGATATTATTTCTTTTGTGGCTTGATGCAACATTTTGCTCGTTTAGACAAGAAGTTGAACAGGACGTTTAACAGGAAGTTGAACAGGACGTTGAACAGGACATTGAACAACTTCATTGAACAGGAAGTTGAACAACTTAGTTGAACAGGAAGTTGAACAACTTAGTTGAACAGGAAGTTGAACAGGAAGTTGAACAACTTAGTTGAACAGGAAGTTGAACAACTTCGTTGAACAGGAAGTTGAACAGGAAGTCGCTGTGTTTTGTCTCTCAGCTTGAGGAATGTAGTTCTTCAACGAGCCGAACTCAGAAGAACAAACAAACACAAAGACAGGCGGAAAGGCCAGAAGGCCTGCTGTTATGAAGACATGACGGCCAGTCTTCACGTGTCTATCGAGGTTTCATCAGACAGTCTGTCAGTCGTCCGGTTCGGTCACGCACTGCTCCACCATCTCCCGCAGGCTGGGGTTCTCCATAGCGGCCGCCACGCGCTCCTTATCATTGATCTGTTTGTTAACTGTGAGAGGACAAGTCAAGAGACACAACATCACACTCAGACACTCTCCATACTGAACTGTGCCAAATCAAGCAGATGCTCAAGGAATATTTGAAGATTATCATCAGTGACTAGTAATCAAACCCAGCTGAACAATTAAACAAAGCATTAGTTTTCCCCTTTTGACGGTTGTAACAGTTTTGTCAAAGAATGATAAACATCCATCCAGTAGTTTTGGGTGAAAATTCTGTAAAATAATTGTTTGTTTAATTTTAATGTCTATTTAATTTCATTTTTATGCATCATTTGCCATCATTATATTTGATTATTTACAATACAATATTATAAAAAATTGATTTATTAATTGTGTGTGTATATATATATATATATTAGTGCTGTCAAACAATTAATCGCGATTAATCACATCCAAAATAAAAGTTTTTGTTTATATATCTGCGTGTACTGTGTATATTTATTATATATATATATATAAATACAAAAACATGCATGTATATATTTAGGAAAAATGTTTTGTTGATATATAAATTATAATTTAAATCATAAATTACATATGAATATATATATAAACATATACATAAATTTTATATATATATATATATGAAATTAATGATTGAATGTAATGAATTCACTCACATATATTTCATAAAACACTTATATATAGTTATGAATACTAAATATAATACTTTATAATTTATTTATAAAATACAAATAAATTATATGTAAATGATAAATGTATATATATATTTAATTTAACGACTGCAATAAATAAATAATATATTTAGTCAAAATCTATGAAAAGCTTCGTCTATGTAAAGGTTACATTTTTGTTTTATGTTTTAATGAATTATATAGTGAAAATAAGCATGTAATTGCAGTAACTGTGTGTGCATATTATTTGCAGTAATTCCAGCGTTGCATGACGGTTGCACTCGGACACATTTAGAAACCCTGAAAACAAGCTTCAGTGGAGAGCATCTGAGCCTCGCTCCAGCGGCACAAAGTGCTGTAATTAACACTCACTGTCCTCCTCGGTCGAGTGCGTTCCCTCCGTTATGTAGATCTCCAGCTGGAAGGGAATAAAGCGAGAGAAAACGCCATCAGAGGCCAGAAACATCAGAGAGAAACAGAAAGTGCTCCGGACAATGGCTGTCGCTCGAGCTTTCATCAGCTCATTAAACCCTCCACGGCAGAGACCGTGTGCTCTCCTAAAAACACAATCCAGGGAGTTAATGATGAGGACGTACCTTGTGCTTGAACGGCAGGCAGCGCTGAAGTTTGACCTGTAAGCACAGACCTGCAGGAAGAGGAAATAACAGCTTAATCAGCACCAATAGTGAGGGTGTGTTCACACGTCTGTGTGACCGACAGGGGTTAATGAAACTCTCCACATATCCACTGGAGGAAAGAAACCAGTAGTGCTTCTTGAGTCCAATTCTGAGTTCAAGAAATTATAATAGAGCTTCACTACGGCCAGAACTACCAAAGCTGTCGGTTTTATGGCGTTTTGAGACACATTCATCACTAAAAACATACAAACAAGGTCAAAGAAAATGAGATAAACATGGTTCGTGCAACATTGTGATTGGCTGCCGAGTGCAAAAAAACATCAAAACTGTCACCGTTCCTACTCCATATGTGTCTCGTACATAATTCAGAAAATACGAGATATTTCACAGTAAACATATTGTAACAAAATATTGTAGCAAAATAGCATTTTTAAATGCATTTCATTGTTTTAATGAATTCATTCATTTATTTTGTTATAATACTAACGTTCTGGTAACGTTAATAGAAGTTATCTGTTCTTTAATAATTTCCTTAAAATGTTAGCATAAAAACACTGTTCATGAACATTTTTTTCTGAAACTAACCTTTTTTTTAAATGTTACAGCTTGTTTTAGAATGTTTAGAGAACATTCAAAAGTAACATTCTCATAATGTTGCAAAATGATCAAATGGAATGTTTTCTAAAATTTTCTAAATTTTTAAAACATAAAAAAACAAAAACTGGACATTTCAGAAATAACATTTTCATAATTTAATAGGAACGTTAGCAAAAACTTGCTTTTATTTTTGTTAGTTGGGTGTATATGATAAAACATATTTGTGGATATATTTGCATAATAAACTTTTTTTTCTATGGTTACATTATGGTTTGATGTCAAATCTGAGTCCTAAAACAAAACCAGTTGAGAATCACTGATCAAATCATTTTTTGGTACTTGAATACCAAACTAGAATAAAATAAGTTTAAGCTGAAGGATTACAATAACTAAAACTAAAACTGAAATATTAATAAATTAAAGCTATATAAACACACACACACACATATGTATAAACAACACATGACAAAATACTTAAATGTTTAACTGAAAATAAAAAAACTAATTCAAAATATTAATAAATACTATATTTTATCCTAGTGTAGAGTGCACATATAGTTCTCATTATTATCTTTCTTTCTAATTATTTCGAAAGCTTTTGTGTGTCTGATGGTTAGAGTCCAGCGTAGCCCTGTGCTGCACACACAGCAGACTCTGATCAGACACGGCTCTACAGGAGGAAACCTCAGTTTATGACGAATACAAAAAACCTGCCACGAACATGCCCGGCCTCGAAAATCAAAAAAGAAAAAAACTTTGACATGAACTGTGACATTTATATTTACATTACCACAATTGTTTTGCCAGGCTTTTTCATTAACGCACTGCTGAAAAATATTAACTGTATATTATTTAAATGTGCATTTATTATTAATTTTATATTTTATTACATATTGTTAGATTTTACATAATATTATTTATACATTTTTATGACATATTATGTACCATGTATTATATATGAATATATATTATATAATACTCCATATTCTATTATTATATTTTATTATTTATTTTTTGCATTACATACTATATATTATTACATATTAATATTCTAAATTATATTAATTCTCTCTCTCTCTCTCT
>NW_015558640.1:195511-197356 GCF_001515605.1 Sinocyclocheilus anshuiensis
TACTATTTATTATATATTTATATATATTATATAATGCTCCATATTCTATTATTATATTTTATTATTTATTTTTGCGATATATTACATACTATATAGTATTATATATTAATACTATATATATATATAGCTGAAAAATATTACTGTATTAATAAATTTAATTACTTAAATTTGCATATATATGTGTGTGTTAGTAGTATTATATATTATATCATAATATACTATATTCAAAAATTTTATATATTATTATTATTATTATTAATTATTTATTATTTAATTTTGGTGGTATTTGTTGTTCTTTAATTTATGCAAGAAAAAAAGCACTTCATTATTATGAAAATTAGGCTTCATTTTCTTAATGCAAAATCTCATTTTTATTTGTCTTCTGATTTCAAAGTAAAATACGCCCCTTTGTGACATTCACCCCCTTGCGCATGCTGTGGGCTGAAACTATTAATAAGTATAATTATTTATTGGTGAGTTTGCTTGTCTGTCTGTGTCGAGTAATTGACTGAAGGCAGTCTGGCTTGAGTTCTGTGGACTGGGTGTTTTCTGGGTCTGCTCTGCTATCTGTGAAGTGCAGTGATGTTCCTCTGAGCTCACGTGACTCTTCCTCTTATCGTTTCTCACACACTGACTCACACACTCACACACTCACACACACACACCTATCAGAGTGGCCAGAGAGCAGTGCGGGACGGTGGGAGAGAACCTGATGATGATCAGATACTCCTCGTCTCCGAGCTCCTGCACCTCCACACACTTCTCCGTCACCACGTCCAGCTCCTCCAGAGTGTTGGGCTTCTCCGGGTCACGGATCGTCCGAATCACGTCTGCCAAAACATCATCAACACACATGTAAATATCTGTGCATGCATGACAAGATTTTACCATGGTGTCCATCAAAATATACCATATTCCATATAACACACTGTTAGATACTGGAAATATGAAGTGCTGTACCATAATACATTAAATAGATAAATATGATTCCGTACCATGGTATTACCAACTGACACCATCAATGTACCATGGTAAAACCTTTTTTTTATTGTGGACATGTATTTTGGTAATATGATGGTATTCTTTGAAGTGCCAGGGAAATATTATGGTATTTAATTATTGCAACGATTCAGTATTGTGGTATATATTAAAGTACCATGGTCAAACCTTTTTTTTTTATTGTGGATATGTACCATGGTAATATCAAGGTATTCTTTGAAGTGCCACAAAAAAAGTTATATGACTGTGGAAATGACTCCATGGTATATGTGTGTAAGTACTGAATCATTACCATGATCGTATACCATGTACTTCAAAGAATGCTCTAATATTGCCATGGTACATGTACACAAAAACAAGGTTTTACCATGGTACATTGATGGTGTCAAGTGGTAATACCATGGTATTTTGTATATTCAACATGGTACTAAATCATTACCATAATCATATACCTTGTACTTCAAAGAACACCATCATATTACCATTTTACAGATCCATAATAAAGAAACAAGGTAATACCATGGTAAATTGATGGTGTCAGTTGGTAATACCATGGTATTATATATATATATATATATATATATATATGTAATATCATAGTATTTTTTGAAGTACTAGTTAAAAATGTTACATTAACATGGTAATGATTCGATACCGTTGTAATATATATATAAAAGTACCATGGTATCTCCATCTGTGCTCCACAGTGCGTCTCTGTTAAGGTCATCCTGACTCACCATACACCTCCAGCGCTTTTTCCTCCATCTTCTTCTCTTGTCGTTCGTCGCGTCAGAAAGTCCCGTTAAACGCCAGGCTCGGCTCAGCAGACCGAACACGAGCTCCATG
>NW_015558640.1:197481-198001 GCF_001515605.1 Sinocyclocheilus anshuiensis
GCATTCACGCAGACCAGAGCGATCAACAGCCGAGCAGAACTATCGATGAAGGACACCGTCAGCATCAAGTTTCATTTAAACCTTCTGAGATGGTTTGATTTGATTGTATGTAATGGTTTAATCATTTAAAAATGTTAAAGGTAGGGTAGGCGATTTCACTTTGACAGCATAAGATCCCACCCTCCCTGCAAAATCAGTCTTCAAAGCCACGCCCCCTCCTAAACACATGACGCGCGCAGGATGTACGGAAGTATGCAAATATATACGTTGACAGGCAGGCAGGACAGCCTATAGTAATGTTCGGACCGAATAATCTGATTGGACAAACATTTTATGGTCCTGCGTCTTCCACAGACGATATAAATACATATAAATACATTTAGACCATTTAACTGTGATTGCTATTGGGATATGAAGAGACTTTCAACCAGCATAAATAAAATGTTTTGAACCAAATCACCTACTTTTTATTTATTTATTTATTTATTTTTTGCTGTCTTGTTCTATTGTTATATATATA
>NW_015558640.1:198124-199181 GCF_001515605.1 Sinocyclocheilus anshuiensis
TATATAAACATTCAAATCATAAGCTAGTCAAGATCATCATTTAGTTATTACACATGATGGAAAATGTATTTGATACTAAATTGCTATTATCTTTTATTTTTTTATTCTGGATATATTAATATTAGTAGTAGTAGTAGTAGTAGTAATATCATATTTCATGACAAATACCTTTTAAATATTACATGTTGTAATACATGTAATGCAAAAACAAAACATTTGTTTCTTTCTTCATTTATTAATTTATTTATTGCATTTCTCTTATTAATCACATACAAACAGTAGTAAAGCTGTTCTTCGTGATCAGGTTAAATCATTCTAAAAAAATCAAGTCTAAAAATGAATACATTTTTAGTGAGTTAATTATTTATTTATTCTGGACATAATAATAGTTTATTTTCTTTCTTTCTTTTTTTACTGTGTTGTATGTTGTCAGTGTGCTCTTGGTTGGATTAGTGCTGTGTTTGATTGGTTTTCCTGCCCTCTCTTTCATCATGTGAGGATCATGTGATGCTCAGCTGTGGTGTGTTTGCATCAGGAAGGCTTGAGCTCGTCTGAATGAGGAGTTCTGATCCCGGTCCAGGAGGCTGGATGCTGGAGCTCAGACCGCGCTGGAGGTGCATCTGCTGCCGGAGGCTGATGTGTGTGGAGCAGTGGAGCAGTGGAGCAGGCGCTGAAGCTCAGCAGTGAATGCAGCAGGTGGAGCCTGAGGAGCCTCTCTGAGAACACAGCAGCACAAACCTGCACTGAGTGAGCCTCCACCTGCGCTGGCCTGCAAATACTGCCAATGCTGTCATGGGTGGACATCCTTAAGACTTTTTTCTGTGCATTGATTATATGTTAAATTTCAGATGTTTACTTTATTTTTCTGTTATTATTTTATTTTATTATATTTCTGTTTTGTAAGTAATCTGTAGTATTTTATGTAATATGTACATGCGCATATTATATTTTATTGCATATGTATATATTTAGATATTTACTTCATTATATACAGTGGGTACGGAAAGTATTCAGACCCCCTTCAATTTTTCACTCTTTGTTATATTGCAGCCATTTG
>NW_015558640.1:199295-200077 GCF_001515605.1 Sinocyclocheilus anshuiensis
GTTGTGTAAGTAATCTGCAGTATTTTATGTAATATGTACATGCACATATTATATTTTATTGCATATGTATATATTTAGATATTTACTTCATTATATATATGTGTGTGCGTGCGTGCGTGTGTGTGAGCGTGAGTGTGTGTGTGTGAGTGAGCGTGTGAGTGTGTGTGTGTGTGTGTGTGTGTGTGTGTGAGTGTGTGAGAGTGTTTGCTGTATAATACTTTATAATATTATTAGTACTAGTTATTTAATATGTAATGTTTCAATTTATTATATAAGGCAATGCAGCGATTATATAATAATGCAGCTGTATACTTTTATATTTTTATTATTATTATTATTATTATTATATTGTTGTTAAATATCAAACATAAACTGCAATAATTTCTGCATCATAATTATCGTTATTTATAGTATAGTAATAATAATAATATATTACATTTATTTATTTAAAAATAAATACATTAAATGTTTTTTAAAAATTAAATATGAACATAATAAATAATAAAGATATATATATATATATATTACATAGTACTGTATAATGTTAATAGTAGTAGTTATTTAATATATAATGTTTGTATTCTGTTTATGCTATATTATTATTATTGTTGTTGTTATTAAAATTATCATTTGTAATAATATTAATATAATAATTTAGCATTTATTTATTTAATGTTGTTTTTTATTATATACACTACCAGTCAAAAGTCAGTAAGACTTGTAATGTTTTTAAAGAAGTCTCTTCTGCTCATCAAGGCTGCATTTATTTGATCAAAAATACA
>NW_015558640.1:200153-202381 GCF_001515605.1 Sinocyclocheilus anshuiensis
AATTTAACACATCCTTGCTGAATAAAAGTTTTAATTTCTTTCAAAAAAAGAAAGAATAAAAATGTACTGACCCCAAACTTTTGAAATGTAGTGTACATTGTTAGAAAAGATTAATATTTTAAATAAGTGCTCTTCTTTTTAACTTTTTATTCATCAAAGAATCCTGGAAAAAGTATCACAGCTTCTGCTGTGTGAGAGATCGTCTGGTTCAATGCTGCAGTGCATTCAGCTCAAACATCCCGGTGAGAAAACAACCGGACCTTCACATCAAACCAGGGGTGTGCGACTTCACCATCTTTGATCGTGGATGATTAAAATGTCTCCACGATCTGCTTTTGAAGAAATATCATTGTTTCGTGCTACAGCGCACATTCTATCGGCTGAAGTTTTGGAAACTTTTATTCAGCGAGGATGTGTTAAATTGATAAGAAGTGATAGCAAAGATTTATATTGTTAGAGAAGATTTATATTTTGAATAAATGCTGTTCTTTTTAACTTTTTATTCATCAAAGAATCCTGGAAAAAGTATCACAGCTTCTGCTGTGTGAGAGATCGTCTGGTTCAATGCTGCAGTGCATTCAGCTCAAACATCCCGGTGAGAAAACAACCGGACCTTCGCATCAAACCAGGGGTGTGCGACTTCACCATCTTTGATCGTGGATGATTAAAATGTCTCCACGATCTGCTTTTGAAGAACTATCGCAGTATCATGCTACAGCTGCAGTTCTGCTGCCTCCACCTCAATATTCTGTAGAACGCCACATACATTCACATCAGATGTTACTCAGCGGTAGAGTTACACTCACAGTTTCACAATCACAAAAAGTGCATTATTTGCATGTGCTTTAAAGCCTTGCCGGTTAAACATTTCATTCTCGTGCTGTTCTGACATGCGCTTTTTCTGTGCACGCACACTAAAAATCCTGTCAAACAGTGCCTGATTACTAGACTGAGTTATCTTTAGCATCTGATATAAACACAGTTGCTCATGTCTAAAGTCAAAGTAAACAGTTGAGAGAAAAACAGATGCGTGTAGCTCTTAAAGTGACAGCAGTCTAATAGCACTAAACATGCTGCAGCTCGTCATTAAAGGGATAGTTCACCCAAAAATTAAAATTCTGTCATTATTCACTCACTCTCATGTTGTCCCAAACCTGTATTAATTTCTTTCTTGTGCTGAACGCAAAAGAAGATGAAGAATGTGGGGAACCAAACAGTTGCTGGTCCACCTAAAAAATACAGTGGAAGTCAATGGGGACCAGCAACTGTTTGGTTCCCCACATTCTTCAAAATAACTTTTGTGTTCAACAGAAGAATGAAACTCATTCAGGTTTAAAACAGCTTGAGAGTGAGGAAATGATGACAGTTTTTGTTGTTATTTCTGGGTGAATTCTCCCTTTAATGTTAATAAAACAACAAAACACAAAGAGAAAAATTACTCACGGCTCTCGACTGAAGAACTTTAGTACAGTTGCTTTAATAAGAATCAATGTATAATTTAAACAGTGAAGTGTATATAGTGTTTTATTTTTATATTTATTAATTCAATTTCTTGAATGCTGCTGCTAAATACACAGACTGTACCTGAAAGATAAAGCACTGTTTGTTTTATTTGTATTTATAATGAGTATCTTTTTCTTATTTTTTTAATAACAAAGATAAAATAACAACACAGATTTTTATCTTCGCCCTCTTTGACCTAAGAGTCTGCCTTTATATATATATATATACACTCACTACCGGTCAAAAGTTTGGGATCAGAACGATTTTTCATGTTTTTAAAGAAGTCTCTTCTGCTCATCAAGGCTGCATTTATTTGATCAAAAATACAGGAAAAAATATAATATTGTGAAATATTATTATGATGTAAAATAACGTTTTTCTATGTGAATATCTGTTAAACTGTCATTTATTTCTGTGATGCGCAGCTGTGTTTTCCGCATCATTACTCCAGTCTTCAGTGTCACGTGATCTTCAGAAATCATAATAATATGCTGATTTATTATCAGAGCTGGAAACTGTTGCTGCTTCATATTTTTTTGGAACCTTTGATACTTTTTTCAGGATTCTTTGATGAATAAAAAGTTAAAAAGAAGAGCATTTATATAAAATAGAAATCTTTTTTAACAATATACACTACAGTTCAAAAGTTTGGGGTCAGTACATTTTTATTCTTTCTTGTTTTGAAAGAAATTAAAACTTTTATTCAGCAAGGATGTGTTAAATTG
>NW_015558640.1:203554-212933 GCF_001515605.1 Sinocyclocheilus anshuiensis
CATGATTTCTGAAGATCATGTGACACTTTATACTGGAGTAATGATGATGGAAATTCAGCTTTGCATCACAGAAATAAATTATATTTTAAAGGATATTAAAATAGAAACCATTATTTTATATTGTAATAACATTTTGCAAGATTACTGTTTTTTCTGTATTTTTGATCAAATAAATGCAGCCTTGATGAGCAGAAGAGACTTCTTTAAAAACATTACAAGTCTTACTGATCCCAAACTTTTGATTGGTAGTGTATACATATTTTTTATTTCTTAATTTTGTTTTATGTATAATTTATTTATTTTTTTTTATTAGTAGCCAAAGTTGTCACGTCTGCACATTTATTCCTTTCTTGTGATATAAAATATTCAGTCTACACGTCTTTTTTGGTCCCTGTGTACATTCATAGAAATGTGTTGTTTTCCTGTGTTTCATGTGTTTATATAGAGTTGGGTGGAATTGCTTCATTAGTTTGATGTTTTTTGGTCAGAATGTCTCATCAGAAAGCGGCGGCGAGCTCCAGTCAGAATCTGAAGAAGCTTCTGTCTCACTGCGAGGATGTTTTCAGAAGAACAACATCTTCCTGAACGAATATGTTTCCTGTTTGAATATATGCAAATATCTAAATAAATACTGTGTTTTACTGCGAGACTGTTGTGTGTTTGATGTAGGATGAGCTGTATTTCTACAACATTTTTAGTGCTGAGGTTAATAGTGGAGACTCTTCAGGAGACTTAAATAAGGCCTTGTGAAATCTGTTTGATTTTTTTTCACACATTATCTTTTATTTTGTTTCCAGAATTAATTTTTGTCAAATTAAATTAGTCTGGATTTCATTTGTTTTCCTGTTTTATTTTTTTCTGAGCTCCATTTTATTAATGGTTCAATTACATTTTAGTAACCAAAAAGCAAAAATCATGAAACTTATACAGTTTAGCAACATTTTTTTTTAAAGTTTAACAAAAATTATATTTTTAGGGCCGTATGAAATCCTTTTTTTTTTTTCTTCTTTTTTTTTTTTTCTTCCCAAATTCAGTTTTTATTATAATCTTTCTGGGGTTAATTTCAGTGGTTTAATTACATTTTAGTAATCAAAAAGCTTGTCTAATTAATTAAAATCATGAAACATACAATTTAACCATTTTTTAAAAAGTTTGACAAAAATTAAATTTTTAGGGCGCTATGAAATCCATGTGTACTTAATTGAAATCATGAAGCTTGTAATTTAATAATTTATTACAAATTTAACAAAAAATACATTTTTATGGCCCTATTAATTTTTTTCTCAGTTTTTCTTTTTTTTTCTTTTCAAAATTTTTTACATTTTCTGGATTCCTGTTTTTTATTTTTTGATTAAAATTTTAACAAAAATTACATTTTTAGGCCCCTATGAATTTTTTTTTTTTTTTTTTCCATTTTAATCTGGGCTTCGTTTAATGGTTTAATTACATTTTAGTTATCAAAAAGCTTGTCTAATTAATTAAAATCATGAAACTTGTACATTTAAAAAAAAACATTTTAAAAGTTTGACAAAAATTAAGTGTTTATGGTGCTATGAAATCCATGTGTACTTAATTGAAATCATGAAA
The DNA here is from genome assembly GCF_001515605.1 of Sinocyclocheilus anshuiensis. NCBI lineage: Eukaryota > Metazoa > Chordata > Actinopteri > Cypriniformes > Cyprinidae > Sinocyclocheilus > Sinocyclocheilus anshuiensis. The sequence goes on from NW_015558640.1 coordinate 205,142, forward strand.
CTTGTACAATTGAATAACAATTTATTAAACGTTTAACAAAAAATACTTTTTTAGGGCTCTGTGAAATTTTATTTTTCCCCTTAAATTCTGTGTTTTACATTTACATTTTTTTCTATTCCATTTTAATGGTTTAATTGAAGCTTGTCTAATCAATTGAATTCCTGAAACTTGTGAGTGTGTGTGTGTGTGTGTGTGTGTGTGTGTGTGTGTGTGTGTGTGTGTGTGTGTGTGTGTGTGCGTGCGTGCGTGACAGAACAGTGTGAATAGTGTCATTTCTATCTGCAGCTGGTTTGAGTCTGATGAGATTCAGCTGATGCTTCATTGCTTGAAACTGCTGAATAAAACAAGTCGGTGTAAATTCGATTTGTGGACTGATCGTTGCTCCTCCTGAACAGGCCAGATTGGAATAGAATTGATCCAGAGACCCAAGGAGTATCGACAGCCGCTTATGTTGATGCTCCGTTCCTCTGATGACCACCAGACGGAGTAATTCCCTCATCTCTAGATCTGAAGGGAAAAGCCATGTTTTGCAATCCAGTAAAGTTTGCAGAGTCCCAGAGAAAAGCAGCAGCCTTTCCTGATTATAACGCTGCATTTCACAGCTTTTCCATGCACACGTGCGGTTGAGCTGCATAACAAACATCTGCTCGACAGACAGCAAAGCATTTGAGGTATTTCTGCCACGTTGTTTGTTAAAACGGTTGCAGCGAAAAACATTTTAAGTCAAGTCACATAGGCCTACAGATTGTTCCAAAGCAACTTGACATTAATAAACAGGAAAATAGCTGTTAGTGTAGTAAAATTAATCAATTATGAAACCAATTTAATTTCAGCTGTAAAGCAGCTGTACAGAAGATAATAGTGGCATTATTCAGCTAATTCTATGGAAGCTTGTTTCCGCCGTGGAATTTAACTGTTTATCTTACAATTCAGACTTGTTTTTTTTTATAAACATAGAATTGCGAGAACTTTTTTCTCAGAATTCGGGGTCTCGCAATTCTGACTTTTTCTCGCAATTCCAAGTTTACATATCACAATTTTGACTTTTTTTCTCACAGTTTTCAGTTTACATCTTGTAATTCTGACTTTTTTCTCGCAATTCCAAGTTTAAATCCCACAATTTTGACTTTTTTTCTCACAGTTTTCAGTTTACATCTTGTAATTCTGACTTTTTTCTCGCAATTCCAAGTTTAAATCCCACAATTTTGACTTTTTTTCTCACAGTTTTCAGTTTACATCTTGTAATTCTGACTTTTTTCTCGCAATTCCAAGTTTAAATCCCACAATTTTGACTTTTTTTCTCACAGTTTTCAGTTTACATCTTGTAATTCTGACTTTTTTCTCGTAATTCCAAGTTTAAATCCCACAATTTTGACTTTTTTCTCGCAATTCTGACTTTTGTTTCTGCCACAGAATAAAAAATAAAGAAGGTAATTGCGACTTTTAATCACAATTCTGACTTTTTTTTTCACAACTGCAAGGAAAAAGTCTGAATTGTGAGGAAAAAGTTTGCAATTAGATTTTTTTATCCCATGGCGGAAACAAGGTTCCATAAAATTCATTAACATTGTCAATGTTGCAAAGTTCGTGTCATAGTGTTCAAACAATAATTCATAAAAGAGACAATTCTATGGTTTATTACTCAAGACATGTAGAAACATTGTGCTCTAGAAAGTGCAGGTGGACATATGAATCCCAAACGACGTCAAAAAATGATTTTTCTAGATTAAAAGGAGAGACTTTTGCTGGAGTCTCCCTAGATATTCATAATGTCTATTCTTTGTGCTGATCTTGTGAGTTTATTGATTCTTTGGCGATATTGCATGTAAAAAGTACTTTGGGTTTGGGATCTAAATGTCTCAAACTGTGCTCTGAGCACACTTTTGAGCTAAGTAGGCAGCATTTTAAGGCATCATAAGTGCTTCAAGTGCTAGCATAATAATGCTACTTTATAAAATACATCATTTTGGCCAAATTATGAGGCAGCATTGCATGTATCCGTCAAGGTGAAGGCAATCACAGAATGCATTGCAATAAGCTTAGTGAAGTAATACATCTAAATACATCTAAATTAAATCAACTATTTTTACCCCCTTTATGTGTATGCATATGTTTCTATATTCATGGTAATTAGAGCATCATGTCAGTCATTATCTTAACAATATGCAAACTTTATTCTAATCAGTTATGAGTCGAGTCTCTCAAACAGAGCCCCGTTTGTGAGCTGTATTGAGTTTATATGCAGAGCGTTTTTAGATGACTCACTTATGAGGCTTCAGTTCAGTTAAGATGCTGCCTTAGAAACTGCTTTTGTAGATTTTGGAACAGAGCCTTTCTTTTTCTCTCCGACTACTTGTTTTTTTCCCTTGCCATAAAATCAGTTGTTAGGTTCCTCCGACTGCTGCTCCTTTGTGTGTGTGTGTGTGTGTGTGTGTGTGTGTGTGTGCGTGCGTGTGTGTGTTCTGGTGATAATTCCTCCTGAGAACAGAGAACTGCCCACCAGCAGATACTCTGGGCTCCAACCACCCTGAAAACTCTAGCAGTGCCTTAGCAACCACCTTGAACACCCTAGCAATGCCCTAGAAAACACTACCCTAGCAACACCCTAGAAACCGACACAAATGTCTTAACAATGCCTTGTAAACACTATAAACTACAACCAACACCCTAGCAACCATCCACAACACCCTTGCAATGGCCCTAGCATCTACCTACAACACCCTTGGAACAAAGCAACCACCATGAACACTCTAGTAATGCCTTAGCAACCACATTAAACACCCTAGCAATGCCCTAGGAAACACTACCCTAGCAACACCCTAGAAACGACACAAATGTCTTAGTGACGTCCTAGCAACCACTATGAACTCCCACCAACACCCTAGCAACCATCCACAACTCCCTATCAATGCCCTAGCAGCCATTCATAACAACCTAGCAACCAACATGAACACCATAGGGACAGCCATCAACACCCTAGCAATGCCCTAGCAACCGCAACCACTGTGTACACCCTAGCAATGCCCACACAACCACCATGAACACCTTAGCAACACCCTAGCAACTACCCACAACACCCTAGCTACCATCATGAACACCCTAGCAATGGCCATAAACACCCTAACAATGCCCTAGCAACCACTATCCTAGAAACACTCTAGAAACCAACATGAACATCTTATCAACACCCTAGAAACCAACATGAACATCTTATCAACACCCTAGAACCCAATATGAACACCCTAGCAGTACCCTAGCAACCACCCATAACAACCTAGCACCCTAGCAACCATGTAAACCAGAGGAATACCATAGCAATGGCTATGAACACCACTAGCAACCACCACAGACTTCTTAGCAATGCCCTAGCAACCACCCATAATACCCTAGCAACACCCTAGAAACCACTGAACACTCTAGCAACCACCCACAACATCCTAGCAACCATTACCTTGTTCCACCACAAACATCTTAGCACTGCCCTAGCAACCACTATGTACACCCTAGTGAACCCCCCAGTGATCGCTATGAACACCCTAGCAACCACAATCAACCCTGTAGCAACACCCTAGCAACTGAACATGTCCTTAATTGTTGTTGTTGTTATTAATTGTTTTTCTAGCTACTGGGGAGACGTTCACATCCTGTGGTTTGATCGCAATGTGAAGATAAATCAGGGTTTGTTGTTACAGATTTCTGTCATTTGCTCTCTGCCGTGCATCACGTGATTGTAATGTGTCCAAATACACACACACACACACACACACACACACACAGAGCTGGAGTGTTTTATAGATGCTGCTATTATAACATTGATCGTGTCAAACGGAGCAGCCGTGGCACACTGGGCCGGACAAAAGCCCTGCTCTCTATTGATTGGATAAAAGTAATAACTGACAGGCGATACCCTGCGTTTAATCTATGTCCTCATGCTGACCCCGTGCACCGCAGCCCCACCTCCTCAGCCAGGGGTCAAAGGTTACAACAGATATTGAAAAACAATCGCAGCTGCCCCCGGGGCAATTTGTCCGGGTCAGAGGGGTGTGGAGCTCTGGAGACAGAAAGCGCTGATTCTCCATCTGTTTGCAGGAGATCCCAGGAGAGTCGATCCCATTCCCTGCTGATCTGATCTGAGGTCAGATATGCCTTCATATGTTACTGATCATAACCACTGTGACTGCCTACATTCATTATGTAATTGTGTGTGTATATTGTATATGTGTGTGTGTGTGTGTGTATATATATATATACATATATATGTGTGTGTGTGTCTCTGTGTCTCTGTGTCTGTGTGTTTGTGTAAGTGTGTGTGTGTGTGTGTGTGTGTGAGAGATGTGGTGGCACACCACATCACAAACAAAAAAAAGGGATGTCATAATACCAAAATGTCAACAGTCACTACAAACAGCATGTAGTTTCATATGCTAATATAAATAAATACTAACTTGCAACAACAAATAAATAAACATGTAAAAGTTTAAATAACGTATATATTACATGTGTCTGTGTCTCTGTGTCTGTGTGTTTGTGTAAGTGTGTGTGTGTGTGTGTGTGTATATATACATAATTTATTTTTTTTAATATTTCTCATTAATTGCTCTCCTGAACATTTAAGTTGTAAATACAAAACTGACATGAGCACGATTTAAACCCAGATGGGCTTTTTGTTCTTGGCTTGGGAAGCGGACACAAACTTTTCCCATGATGCACCAGAAAATCAAACCTTGAATGAAATCTCATTATGTCTTCAATCAAGCATCTGCTCGTCCAAACATATACCGACTGTGCTCTCCTTCCTCCTGCAGAACTGAGCTGATGTGGAAAGATGTCCAGAGTTACTCCGGTTCAGACTCCTCATGTGTTTGTGTAAGTGTGTGTGTGTGTGTGTGTGTGTGTGTATATATATACATAATTTATTTTTTTAAATATTTCTCATTAATTGCTCTCCTGAACATTTAAGTTGTAAATACAAAACTGACATGAGCACGATTTAAACCCAGATGGGCTTTTTGTTCTTGGCTTGGGAAGCGGACACAAACTTTTCCCATGATGCACCAGAAAATCAAACCTTGAATGAAATCTCATTATGTCTTCAATCAAGCATCTGCTCGTCCAAACATATACCGACTGTGCTCTCCTTCCTCCTGCAGAACTGAGCTGATGTGGAAAGATGTCCAGAGTTACTCCGGTTCAGACTCCTCAGGGATGAGGACGGCCTGTTCATTTGTCTTCTGTGTTTTATGATGAAAACATCCAGCTGCTCTCCCTCGCTCGCTCTTGTTGGGTTTCTCCGCATTGATTTTCCCAGCAGCTGGCAATCAGATTACCGGTTTGTCCTGTGTTGAATCACCTGAGGTCTCTGGAGGAGAATGAAGCGTTTCTCCTGTAGAGACTGAATTAATGCACTGTGTTGTTTCATGAGTGCATCATCCAGAATACCAGCATTTCATTACAACATCAATTCAAGATTCATGCTTCCTGTTATAGAGTTATTGTGAATAGATTTAGTCAGATAAGAGTGGTTATAGAGGTGAGGTATAGTGATAGCGGATGCAGTGATGTATAGTAAGGTATAGTACTGTTAGTTATTGATGTATAGTACTATATAATGTGGTATAGTTATTTACACCGAAACGCAAACACAGCTGAGTATTTTTTTTATTATTTTTAGTTTTTAATCCACTTTGTTGTTGTTGTTATTGTTATTATTCATTTATTTTTAAATGATTATTTATTTTTGTCTATATATTTTTGCAGCAAATTATTTTTATTATTATTCATGCAACATTTAATAGAAAACTATTTTTAAAATTCTGATATTTTTAGATGGACTTTTCCAATTGCAAGTTGAATGTTATTTATTAGTTTTTATATTATTATGATTGATTGATTGATTGATTGATTGATTGATTGATTGATTGATTGATTGATTGATTGATTGAATGAATGAATTTTAGATGGACTTTTCCAATTGCAAGTTGAATGTTATTTATTTGTTTTTATATTATTATGATTGATTGATTGATTGATTGATTTTTGCAGCAATTTGTTTTTTGTTTTGTTTTTTAATTCAGGCAACATACAACAGAAAAATATTTAAGTCAGATTTTTTTTAGATGGACTGTTCAAAGGTTTTTTTTTTTTTGTTTGTTTTTTTTTTGTTTTTTTTTATTACTTATTTAGTGATTTATTTACTGCAGTGGTTGATTTCTTTATATTCATGCAATATAAAATAGAAAAATATTTTTATTTCAGATTATTTTAGATGGACTGTTCAAACTGCACGTTGTATGTTATTTTAATTATTATTCATGCAACGTACAATTGAAGAAAAAATTTAAATACATTTCTTTTAGGTGGACTTTTCATGCTGCAAGTTGTTATTTATTTATTTATTTTTAATTTAAAAAAAAAAGGTTTTTTTGCTAGGGTGATTTTCTTATTTTAATGCAACATACAATAGATTATTGATTTTTTTTTTTTTTTTTACTCTTCAACTACAAGAACCTAAACAGATTTGAGCTGGATTGGCCAAAAAATCCAATGTGTCTCATTCAGGGCTGAAGACTTTCACTCCACAAAACAAAATCTGAAGCAACAGCGTGAGAGGACCTCATTTATCTGAGAGAATAAACCTCTGAGAACATCTCCTCACTCTCTGAAACACACTTTTCAAGGCTGGAAGGTACAGAATCATTGAGAAGCTTCGTTTTGAAGTGTGTTCGTGAGCAGATTTCTCTCTTCAAGCTTTTGCTGCGTGGTTTTCCGGAACAGATGGGTTTTTATCAGTTAGCACAAAAAAAAAAACTTCTGTGATTAATTATCTCCTGTTGTGGCTCGTTACACCTGTCTCTCTCTCTCTCTATAACAGTGCTGCAGATCGCTGGCTGTTAAAGGAGCAGAGAAGAATGATAAATCAAGAGTTTCATGTGAGTTCTGCGTGACTTTCTTGCTTTTCAACACAAGCACACGCGTGTTCACACACTCGCTGCACGTCAGGCCTTGTGTCGAGCTGATGAATTACGCACGGGGCTTTTGTGCACAAATTTAGATTTGTTGCGTAATTGAAACTCATCATTCAAAACTTGATGTGGAGCATTTAGCTTTGATATCTTGGAAAGAGGCTGTTTGAAAAAGAGGATGTTTGGTCACCGTTTTTGAGTGAATCTCAAGAAGAAAAAATTTGCATTATTTATTTATTTATTAGAATTTAATATGTTGCTCACCAAATTCTCATGACATTACTGTAATGCTTCTTAAAGTATGCATATTTTAATTTCAATTTTGTGCAATTTCCATTTCCATTAATAATAATTTTATTAATTTTATTTCTATTTTCTCATTGGATTGGTGACAGGAATTAGCTTCTAATTACGCTAAAGTGATTTATTTTGTTATTTTAATGTAAAGCCAGTACAAGTATTACTAGAATGTATAAATACAAATCTTGCATTACTAAAAAAGAATAAAGATTTAAAATTTAATATTTTAAATTCAATAGAATATGTTTTTTATTACATTTTAATTTATTACAAAATAAAAAAATGCAATAATAATTATAATATCATATTAATTGTAATATTATATATATATATATATATATATATATATATATACACATACATACATAATATTGCCTTAATGTATAAATACAATTTATGCATTAATAAAAAAAGAATACACTTTTACCATTTATTTTTTATTTATTTTAATTTCATTTTTAATTTAAATTATTTAAAAAAATAAGTGCAAATTAAATAAAAAAATTAGTGTTGTAATAATAAAGATAATA
>NW_015558640.1:212954-217360 GCF_001515605.1 Sinocyclocheilus anshuiensis
AATTATTACAATATTTTTTTTATTATTATTAGTAGTATATATATATTGTACATAGTGTGATTCGGTGTTTAAATGGAAGTGAGATATCATGATCTGCTGTAGGAGGGAAAGCGCTTCTCTTTCATGTGTAAATCTCATTTTCCTCCTGCTCTGCTTCATGTAAACTCACAGAAAGGAGTGTAACTGATGTTATTAGGGTTTTATCCTCAATGACCCCTGAGTTTGGGGCCCCGGGACGAGCAAACGCATTCCTCCTGTCTTTCTGTGTCTCTCCAGGGGTTCATTTGCACTTGTACGTGTTTGCCATTCGTGCCTGGTCTCGTAGCTGACGGAGGCCCCCATTTTCTCCTTTTCTGTCTGTTTTTACCCGTGTTTTTTATCACTGGTGTTTGGAGGCTCTTGTCTGTGGCCCCTGTTAATCAAGACATTTACATTTCTTGCAGCCTCTAACATCTTAATGGCAGCGCAAACCCTCTTCAGCGTGATTTACCAAGGTTTACTGATGTCCGTGCCATCATTTAACACACAAAAATTGTTATAGATCACACTAATCTGCGCTGCTTTGGTAGACTGTGTTGGTCATTGTGGAAATGATCTGTCTGCGTCTGTGTTCTTTCATTTAAACTCTCACTGTGAGTAGATCATCTGCACTTGTATAGGATTGCACTCTCACACTAATTTGCCCTGTTTAGTAAATCTGGCCCTTAGTTCCTTAGTTTATTTCCCACAATTCTGAGTTTGTATCTTTTTTCTTGCATTTCAAAGTTTACATCTTGCGTTTGTAACTTTTTTTCCTCTGAATTCAGTTTATATCTCACTTTTTTTTGTGTGTGTGTACTTTTTTCTCTTGAATTCAGTTTTTTTTTTTTCAGGAAAAAAAAGTAAGAAATTGCAAGATGCAAACTTCGAATTGCAAGGAAAACAGACGTGTGAACTCGCAATTGTAGAAATGCAGTTTGTACAGTGTGCAAAATTGCCTCTATTTGTAAACTTGAATTTTTATCTATACTTATTCTAGCATTGACCTGCTGACTAGTCAACTACTTTTCTGTGTGACTAGGCTGATTAATGTGTAGTCATGCCAGTGCTAATATATCAAAGCTATATATCAGATAAATATCTAAAAAGGTTATATTTACAGTAATATTAGTTTTATACTCAGAATTGTGCATTAAACATGTAACGTGTGTGTTGATGTGCTGGTGTTGTCTCGAGTCTGGAAGTGATTTGACTGTTTTGGGGAAACACGGCTGACTTTAATGAGCCTTATGAGGCGTGTTGTGGAAAAAACACTTTTATTGTGCCAAACTTCCATTTCCCTCGATCCCTTGAGCTCCGCGCAGCCCTGCCAGAATAAATATCAACCATTACTGGAACAACGTCATCGCTGGGAAATCTCTCAGCACACAGACTGAAATCTGCATCAGTAGAAGACGTATACAGAATAGAAGAGAACAGAATATTCTGTTTGTGTAGAATACTGGAAGTCTGTATTAAAGTGTTTCTGGGATATCTCATGGAAGCTACAGCATTAAAAAAGTTAAAGATAAGTTTTTATCTCACAATCAGGTCTTTTTTTCTCAGAATTGTGATAAAGTCAGAATTGTGAGATAAAAAGTCGCAATTACCTTGTTTATTTTTAATTTTGTGGTGTAAAACAGAATTGCGAGATTTCTGAGGAAAAAGTCAGAAATGTGAAAAAGAAATCTGTGAAATATGAACTCAGAATTGCGAGATATAAACTTGTAATTCTGACAAGAAAAGTCCGAATTGTGCAAAAAAGAAGTCGCAATTATCTTTTTTTTATTTTTAGTTCTGTGGCAAAAAAAAAAAAACAGATTTAAACTCAGAATTCTGAGAAAAAAAGAATTGTGAGATATTAAAATATAAACTCGTAATTCTGATAAGAAAAGTCGGAATTTTGAGAAAAAAAGTCACAATTAGCTTGTTTATTTTTACTTCCATGTTGAAAAACAGAATCGCGAGATATAAACTCAAAATCCTGGGAAAAACGGTCAAAATTGTGATATATTAATTTAGAATTGCAAGATGTAAGCTCAGAAATCTTAAAAAAATAAAATAAAATCTGAATAGCGAGAAAAACAAACTTAGAATTGCGAGGTATAAACTTGTAATTCTGAGAAAAGTCAAAATTCCAAGATATAAACTCAGAATTCTATTTAGAAAAAAAAGTCACAATTACTTGTTTATTTTTAATTTCGTGAAATTAGAACAGAATTGAGAAACGTAAACTTAAGACAAAAAGTCAGAATTGCGAGAGAGAAAAATTCTATATATATATAAATATATATATATATATATATATATATAGCTCAAGTAAAATCGTGTTTTGATGGATCATTCACAAGTATGTATTAGCAAAGTAAATAGTGAATTCTGAGTCATGCGACTGTAAGACTGACCCTCTGCATCTGTTAAAGTCTGCCTGCTGTGTTTCAGGCATTAAGCTGAAAGCCTGGTTCACTGTTGCATCATGTTAGCGTCCGCTGAACCTAGTGAACTGTAACAGCCGTCTCGTTTTCTCATGCTTCTGTAGATCCAAGCGAGAGCTAGCAAGCAGAGTGTCATGTTCACGATACAGCCTTGTTCATTTCCCAGAGGCTTTTACCCAGGAGACCTTGACTTCCAGCCACTTCTGCAATCCCAGCGCGTTTGGACATGTGACGAACACAGGCTCAGAGACGGATGCGCAGTAAAATTATATTAAATTAAATTAAACACACGATACCTATAGCACAAGTAGTAAATGGTTAGAGGAATGGATGAAAAATAAAATAAATCACATGACCCCATAGCGCAAGTAATTTGACAAATGGATGGATGGATAAAAAATAATAATAACAAAATAAAAAATAACCCGCAAGACCATAAAATAAAATGAAATGAAATGAAATAAAATTGAAATGAAATTGAAATGAAATAAATTTGAAATTAAATTAAATTAAATTATGAAATAAAATAATGAAATTAAATAATGAAATGAAATGATGAAATTAAATGAAAAAATAAAATAATGAAATAATGAAATGAAATGAAATCAAATTTAAAAAATAATGAAATTATAAAAAATTATAGCATTAAATTAAATTAAATTAAATTAAATTAAATAATGAAATAATGAAATGGTAAAAAAAATAATAAAATGAAATAATGAAATGATAAAAATATATATATATATATATATATATATATATATATATGAAATGAAAAAATAAAATAATGAAATGAAATAAAATAAAAAAAATAATGAAATGATAAAAAATAATAACAAAATAAAATGAAATTAAATAAAATAATGAAATAATAAAAAATCAAATGAAATAATGAAATGATAAAAATAATCAAATTAAATTAAATTAAATTAAATTAAATAAATCAATTAAATTAAAAAATTTAAAAAAAAAAAATCACCCTATAAGGCAAGCAGTTTGGAAAATGCCTCTGAGAAATGTTGCGGTGGTGCATGGAAAAATGTCACACAATGTTTCTGCATGCATTAAATCCAGCTACAAGCAAATATGTTCAAACACGTCACATGAAAACTTCATTTTAATCACATGTAAAGCATATAATGTTAATTCAGGTACTTGTTACGTTCACTCCTGCATGCGTCCAGCTGTGGTCAGTAATGGATCGGGTCGCTCCGCTTCGTGTGACGCTCTCGGACACGACTAATGCACCACAGAGACTCTCACTCATGAATAAATAACCAGACTGAGACTGAGGTTTCATCGGCTTTTAGCTTCTGAGGTCTTAAAGTATGAATTAAAGGAGCAGTTAAAGGGTCTTTACATACAGTTATCCTGTAAATAAGGGCATGGACTTCTATTGTTTTAATAAAAAGCCAATAATAATGAGTAAAGACTGACTGTAACACACCAATGGTTCTTTGAAGTCAAGTCACTTTTATTTGAACTGATTCAAGTCAGTTTTATTTTAATGTTGCGGGTTGTAGTTTTTAAAAAAATGTATTTCATTCATCCATTTATTTTATTTTTTATTATCCATCCATTTTATAATTTTTATTTTATCCATTTTTTTATTTTATTTTACTTGACTTGACTGTTTACTTTCCTAATACATATTCCTATTATTATTGTAAATTATCCATCAAAACACTTTTTTTATTTGAATAACTTTATTTTATGTTTTATTTTTTATTATATGCATCCATCCATTTTCCAAACCTCTTGCCATTTGTAGGGTTGCAGGGTTTTATTTGATTTTATTTTATTTTATTTTATTTTATTTTATTTTAATGTTTTATTATATGCATCCATCCATTTTCCAAACCTCTTGCCATTTGTAGGGTTGCAGGGTTTTATTTGTTATTTGATTATTTTATTTTATTTTATTTTATTTTATTTTATTTTATTATTTTATTT
>NW_015558640.1:219833-224101 GCF_001515605.1 Sinocyclocheilus anshuiensis
GTGTGTGTGTGTGTGTGTGCAGGTGTTTTTGAGACTCTTCCAGGTCCGGTTCAGTGTAAGATGCTCCTGAAGGCCACAGAGCAGTGTTTCAACACACTGGAGAAAGCAGAGATGCTGCTGCTGCTGCTCAAGAGATTCCCGGAGTCTGTCGTTCAGCATGGAGTAAGTCGAATCATCTCTCACACACTTTTATTATTTTATTCTATTTTATAATTTGATTTTATCTTATTTTATTATTTTATCTTATTTTATTATTTTATCTTATTTTATTATTTTATCATATTTTATTATTTTATTTTATTATTTTATCTTATTTTATTATTTTATTTTATCTTATTTTATTATTTTATTTTATTTTATTATTTTATTTTATTTTATTATTTTATTTTATTTTATTATTTTATTTTATTTTTTTATTGTATTTTTTTTTTTTTTCATGCATTTTTTTATTTTATTTTATATTTTTCTTAACACTATTATTTTATATTTTTCTTATTTTATTTCTAATTTTTGAAATTTATTATTTAGGATTAAAAATGTTTGCCTAATCATCTATTTTAATGTACACTAATAACTTTACATTAAAGTTGCTGTCATCAGTTCTTCTTATTTTTTAATCACATCTCATATAGAGACACTGTTCATCCAGTCAGTCCTCAGATAAAATCAAGTCCCGATCTACATATATTCTCGTTGAATATCCCATTTCACTAGAAAATACAATTATGGAAGTAAAATCAGTTGCAAATGATGTCTAATGTTGCCTTTTTTAGTAGAATTTAAGCTTTCTGTAAGCTGTATCCTGTTATGCTCATTATATATTCATGACGCATCATCAATAACAATTCACTTTAATGAGTTTGGATGGACTGCTTTCATGCCAGCTGCATGATCCCAAACCACCTTTTTAAGCAGATGTTCACCTGAGATACACAAAAGCCTTTCACGTCATGCTCTTTTCTCTCTCCTGCTCATCGTTCTTGGCCTCCGTGCTTCTCTTCTCTCTCTCCTCCACCGCTTTTTGTGCTCCAGCTGTGATTATTTATTCATGAGACTTCCTCTCCATATTCATGTTTTGTGTCCAAGGTTATCTGGGAAGTGCGAGGAGCTGAAAACACAGTCTTCTAGAGCCCAGGTCTGTTCACATGCGTGTGCTGAACATATGAACACACGCTAGTACGTTACTGATGGATCCATATGTGTTTATGCTTAAAATATGCTGTTTCAACCTTAAAATCAACATGAAACTGTATTCACAACACATTTTGTTTCCATAATCTGCTGTATTTTTGTGATATTCAACATGAAAAAAAAAAGTAAGACAGGACTATATTTACATAAGTGAGAGGCGGAGCAAGTTATTGCATTATTTTGATGAAAGATTATATATCTTTTTGTTTTTATTTGATTTCATGTTGATTTTAAAGATGCACTTTGTAGTTTTTTCCTCCATTTAAAAAGTTTTACTTATAAAGAAATGAATAGTCGTCATGTCAGAGGTTTCCTGTGTTATTTTAGAATTATTTATGTACTATTATAGTATTTATTGATATTTCTAATCAGCTTTTTTATATTTGCTGTTTTCATTTTTGTTTTAGTAATTTAGGGTTTTAGTCAATTTATTTAGTTTTTTTTTACATTTCTATGTAGCTTTAATTTATTTTGCAATTTTAGTTGTAGTAAATTTAATACTTCAATTTATTTTGGATAATTTTCAAGGTAACGTTTCTAATTTTTATTTAAATTAGTTTTTCATCTAACATTTATATTTTATGCTTTTATTTTTTAATTAACAAACATTATTTTTAATAGTTTTAGTTAACAACAACACTGGTTTAATCTGATGTCCCCACAAGATTCATATCAGTAGCAATAAATGCAATAGAGTTTTCCTGTTCATTGTGTTAAATTACACTAAATGTCTTAAATTAAGCAGTAAAGATTGCTTGCCGTATAGAGTCGTGGGTTTTGTTTATTTCACTTAATTTTTTTATTTTTTCAAACCGCTTTCCACATGTAGGGTTGTGGATTATTTTTAATTTAATTTAATTTAATTTGTTATTTTTCATTCATCAATCCATTTTTCAAACCGCTTTCCATATTTATTTTTTATTTTATTTTATCTTTTTATTTTATCTTTTTATTTTATTTTGTCTTTTTATTTTATTTGTATTTTATTTTATCTTTTTATTTTATTTTATTTTATTTTATTTTATTTTATTTTATTTTATTTTCAGCTTCAGCGATTATTGTGATGTTTTTATCAACTGTTTGGCCTCTCATTCTGACGGCACCCATTCACATCAATACACTCAAAAAATATTTAGAGTTAAATTTAAGATTTATGTATTTGAATTGCATTTAAATGTTCCACCATTTGCATAATAAACTTAATATGATGCATATTTGTCAGTCATAAATAAATGAAACTTTCTAGATTTCTGGGTAACACTTTGTGTTAAGGTGTCCTTGTTACACACGTTACATGTACTTACTATTATAATAACAATTAATTATGCATAATTACATGCAAGTAACCCTAATCCAAACCCTAACCTTATAATAAGTACATGTAGTTAATTAATATTACTCAGTATTTAAATGCATAGTTACACTGTAACAAGGACACCCTAAAATAAAGTGTAACCGATTTCTGTAATAGTACTAATAAACTGAAAGTTTTAAATACACATAAATCTCATAAATTTTAACTAAACTCAGTATTGCTTGTTCCACAGCTAGCCATATTTTAACTGTAAATTCAAGTGTTTTCACAATTAACAGATTTGTGCTGATTGTAAACAGTTTGAATTAATGCTTTTTGAAAATATGATTACTTAAAATAAAATAGTTTTAAAATAAAAAAATTTGTTTGACTGATAAATATGCATCACATTAAGTTTATTAGTTTGTTAAAACTGTGTAATCTAAATGGAATCTTATTTTCATTTAGTCTAATGGATATTAATTTCAGCCATTAATTTCAGCTTTCTTGAGCAGTTTGTTGTGTATTTGGTGTGAAATGCTTGTCTGAGATGGTTTAACCTGATTTAACTAGTCTCCCAAGTTGTATTTCAGCTGGTTTTTGTCCAAAACACAAAACACTGAAACCATCAACATGACCGTGAATTTAACGGTAAAAGACTGTAAAAATGCTACAGTAAAGTTAAAACCGTAAAACCTCAAATGTTGCTACCATTATTTTTTATGGTAAAAAAACGGCCGCGGTTGTTGCCGGAATTTTACGGTAAAAAATAACGGTAACAACATTTTAGGTTTTACGGATTTAACTTAAATTTACAGTTTAATACCGTAAATTTTACGGATTTGTTTTTACAGTGTGGACAAGTGGATTTTAGCATAGTGGTTAGGTAAGACCAGCAAACTATGGTAGACCGGTTTAAAGGGATAAAAATGGTAGCAATTGAGGAATTGTGTGTGTTTGTGTGTGTGTGTGTGTGTGTGTGTGTGTGTGAGAGGGAGAGAGAGAGAGAGAGAGTGTGTGTGTGTGTGTGTGTGTGTGTGTGTGTGTTTGTTTGAGTTTATCAGTCTCTCATCTACCTCATTCTCTGGCCTACTTCTCCTCTCTTTTCCTCTCTTTCACCCTGATGATGTTTATTCCAGCGTTAAACAGTCCCAGCCTACACACTCCGCTCAGCGTTACGGCATCTGCTAAGCATCCGATGTGAACTTGTGTTTGTAGTCACCCTGAGCGCTCAGATCACTCGTAACTCCGAGCATCTCTCTCCGGCTGATTCCAGATCACTCGACCTCTGGATCCTTAACAGCGGTTAAATGATTATGCTAATGTGTTTGGATTTTGATGAAGCGTCCTGAGATCATGTCTAGCAGCAGGTTTCCATCAAGTCTGATTCACAAACTCGTGTCGTTCCAATCACAATCATCACGTCGTCACAGATAGAGGCTTTTGCCGTTCGAGGTGTCTGGCTTTAGTTACTCGCGCTCATGTGAGCGTGCCATACACGCAGCGCTTAAACAAAGACATCATTCAGCTCCGGAGATTCCAGACCCTCGTTTTCCACAAACGCGTCCAGGCAGTTTCCCTGCATGCATTTCACACACTATATTGTGTAAGTGCTGGAAAACCCAAGTGAAAACTCTCGCTTACTCATTTATTCTGAATGACATGATGGTTCTTTCTAACATTTCTTGAATATGTCTATCTGTCTGTCTGTCTGTCTATATGTCTATCTATCTATCTATCTATCTATCTATCTATCTATCTGTCTATCTGTCTGTCTGTCTGT
>NW_015558640.1:224126-226919 GCF_001515605.1 Sinocyclocheilus anshuiensis
ATCTATCTTTCTTTCTTTCTTTCTTTCTTTCTTTCTGTCTGTCTGTCTGTCTGTCTGTCTGTCATTCAACCGATTCATTCATAAACACAGATTTATTAAGGAACAAAATTGAATGAGTGAGTCATCATTCATTCCTCCGATTCGTTCAGAACAGAGCATGTGAGCGAAGCGGAGCGGTGTGACGCTCCGCTACGTTTTCCGCTCTATGGACGTGCGCTCCACTCAGTCGCTCTAACCGCCCAAGCAAGCGCTCCGTTAATATTCCGCTCACGCTCGCCGTAAACCAATTCCCGCTCAGATCCCGCGCTCTGCGCTCTTAAGGAAATATTACCACTCCGCTCACACTCCGCTCCGCTCACATGCTCTGGTTCAGAAACAACACAGAAGTAGTTCATCCTGCTGTTGCTTCATTCGGAACTCCTTTTATTGGCAAAAAAACCCCCAAAGTATTGGGCAATACTGTGTCTGAAATGCACATGCATAAAAGCATATTCACAGTTGTGCTGATCACAGGTCAGTTTATGTGACATTTGTTTCTGTGGTTGTCGGTTTAATGAAGGCAATCGCCTTCACACATAGCAAGATTTACAGCGTCAGTTCAGATTCACGGGTGGCACATTAGTATTCCTCGTCAGTTCCAGCGATTGTGAGGAGCAGAACTGATCAGATATTGAGCAGCTTTCAGAGACAACAGCTAAAAGCAGTGAACGCGCTCACCTCTGAGGTGAAAATATGCCTCCCAAACCGCTGACTGCGCTGTTTTTGGAACAGGTGTCCAGAAAACCCTGTACAAAATTAAATTCTACAAAGAGGAAATAGTTTATTCATGAGGCCACGCCGGGGGACTGACAATATTTTGACATTCCTTTTCTCTGTGCGGCCAAACTCTGGAATCGCTGACCGCATATACTGTTAGCCTCAGGCTGTTGTTTGGCGTTTTGATGTGAAGTGTGTACGTGATGTGTGTATATTTCTGTCTGCTTCAGTGTGCTGATGTATAGTCCTCTCTTTTTTATTACTTTCTGTCTAGTGAACAGACTCTATTCTCTGTTTCTGTTTTTGTAAGCATGTTTTCTCCAGCCAATGGGACAGATGCAGTATCACTGTCAAACCAGCGCTGACCACTTGCAATCGTTAAAATCCATAGCAACACCCTAGCAACTACTTTGTTGCTACAACATAGCAACTCCCTAGCAACTACCTGAATGCCTAAAAAACCACTTATCTACGTCCTAAAATCCAGTCACAGCACCTTAGCAACTGCTTAGCAATCACCCAAAACAACTTAGCAATTGCATAGCAACTCCCTAGCAACCACCTGAACACCTACAAAACTACATAGCAACTCCCTAGCAACCATCTGAGTAACCAAATCACACATCAACAACCTAGCAACCACCTAGACTCCTAAACATTCACATATCAACACCTTAGCAACCATCTGAATACCTAAACAACCACATATCAACACCTTAGCAACCATCTAAGTACCTAAACAACCACATATCAACACCATAGCAACCACCTGAACACCTAAACAAACACATAGCAACTCCCTAGCAGCCACCCGGACACCTAAACATCCACATAGCATGTCTTTAGCAACCACCCGAACACGTGAGCAACCACATATCAACACCACATGAACACCTAAACAACCCCCTAGCAACCACCTGAGTAACCACATATCAACACCTTAGCAACCACCTGAATACCTAAACAACCACATATCAACACCTTAGCAACCACCTGAATACCTAAACAACCACATATCAACACCTTAGCAACCACCTAAATACCTAAACAACCACATATCAACACCATAGCAACCACCTGGACACCTAAACAAACACAAAGCAACTCCCTAGCAACCACCCGGACACCTAAACATCCACATAGTATGTCTTTAGCAAGCACATATCAACACCCTAGCAACCAGCTGAACATATAAACAACCACATAGCAACTCCCTAGCAACCACATGAACACCTAAATAACCCCATAGCAACTCCCTAGCAACCACCTGAACACCTAAACAGCTCCATAGCAACTCCCTAGCAACCACCTAAGAGAAGTTCACACTACAATTACAAAGATAGCAAAACGTTATCATTGGAATCACTTTCAGAATCACTTTTTTTCCCAGCTGATGAATGATAAAAACATCGACAGCCCATCAGAATCCAGTTTAAAGAGCTTGAGGATTTAAAGTGGCAGACAACAAAACTGCAGCACATGCTTATAATAGACAGAACGTTATTCGTTAAAGCGAGTTTGTTTCTTGATTCTTGTTTTCAGCTTGTTTTGAGCTTTGAGTTTTGAGCTTGTTTGACATCCTATTTCTGTGTCTGCTCTATTGCACTGAGCTCACCTGCGATCCACACAAACCAGACAATCACAGCCCTTCATGCACTTCATTTAAATTAAAACAATGTTTGTTTTCATAATCTTTCAGATAAATGCGCCATCTCTGAAACAACTTTCCTTTTCAGATGATGTCACAAGATGCATTTGATGGCAGAAAGAAGCCATGCAACGTAAGGGTGAGTAAATGATATTATACAGTATGCATGAATGCTGAAAACTCTGAAGAGATGTCCATGCAGAATGCAATTTTTTTTTTTAATTATTGCTAAAATATTCATATAAAACTTAACTTAAAATTATATAAAAGTATTTAAATTTACATTTATTAATTTAGCAGACGCTTTTTTTCTAAAGTTACTTACAAATAAGGAAAACAAGTGATTATATTATATTATATTATATTATATTATATTATATTATATTATA
>NW_015558640.1:227060-228022 GCF_001515605.1 Sinocyclocheilus anshuiensis
GCATATTAGAGTGATTTCTGAAGGATCATGTGACACTGAAGACTGGAGTAATGATGCTGAAAATTCAGTTTTGATCACAGAAATAAATTACATTTAAATATATATTCACATAGAAGAGTTATTTTACATTGCAAAAATATCTCACAAATTTTACTGTATTTTTGATCAAATAAATGCAGCCCTGCTGAGCAGAAGTGACTTCTTTAAAAACATGAAAAAATCTTAATTATTCCAAACGTTTTGACCGGTAGTGTAGTGTTTATGAGCTTTTAGAAGATATGCACATTCAAAGTTGGCAAAATTCTGCAAAATCTGATCTAACTGCAGAAAGAGTTGAGATGCAGCCGAGATCTCACGTGTGGTTTTTAGTTTCTATGAGAAATGATTGCCGAGGGTTTTGTGGACATTCTGGAGCTGAAGCGCTGACACGTGAAAGTGTGATGTTTGTCTTCATCGTGGCCTGCGCTGCTGAATCATGAGCGGCTTGTGTGTTTGTGAGGCAGACCGAGGCTCGTTTAATGCGTTCGGATGGATCGCACACCTGGAGCTGACATCACTATCTGTGTGTAACTCTGACAAACACTCAGCCGCTCGTTCGCTGCTGTGAAAAGCAGTAAAGGCGTAAAGAGCCCGAGGATCCGGCTGTCGTTACCTTCCCTGCCAGATTTTCTACGGATGGACTACCAGAGCTCTTTCTTTCTCAGAGGGTCAGCAGTTCTTACTAGAGCTGTGAATGTGATGCATTCATTTAGTGCAGTGAATTATATATAATATAAAATACGCAATTAATCATGCCCTCTGGCCTGCACATAAATTCAGTAATTCTTCTACCTCTAGTACCTGTTTACAAAAATAATTAGTATTTATATAATACTTTAATATATGTATTAAAAAATAATAGATGTTATTTAAAAATTAAGAATATGTGTATATGAATATTTTTATTATTAATTAAAAATTAT
>NW_015558640.1:228922-232008 GCF_001515605.1 Sinocyclocheilus anshuiensis
CACACACACACACACACACACACTCACACACTCACACACACACACACACTCACTCACTCACTCACACACGCACACACTCACACTTGTGCTTGTGCTTTCTCTGCAGACAGTCTCTCATTCCCGCACACACACCAACACTGCAGCAGCCAATCAGAGCGCAGGACTGTCTGTTTCTGTGAATTCCATTTGACCTTCAGTCTTAGCATTTTGCAAACAATAACATTATGGGAATGTTTTGAATTTGAATTAATGTTTTGAATTAACGTCCTGAAACAAGAAGTCGAATGTCCAACTAAAATGTCCAAATTGAAACAGGATATTCAAGATTTTATTCAGGGGGAATTGATTTAATGTGAAAAGTTGGTTTATATATATATTTTTTTATTTTATATTATTTTAATTTAATTTAATAATAAAAAATACAAAATTCAGATACAGGGTTATTATAGTCAACTAAAACTAAAACCATAAAAATAACATATTTGTTAATTGAAATAAAATACTATATATAAAAAACTAATTTTATTTCAGTTAATTGCCAAAGCAACATTTCTCATTTTCAGTTATTTTAACTTGAAGTACTACAATAACTAAACTAAAACTAATAAATACAAATAAAAGAACATTAAAAAAAAACTATGCATATGAAAATGACAAAAAAAAGTACTAAATGAAAATGTTATTTCTGAATATTCTCTGAAATGTTTTTAAATAGTTTTTCTCGGTTATGCAAACGTTAAGGGAACGTTCAATTTTATAGTTTTGCAAACATTATGTGAACGTTATTTCTGAATTAACGTTCTGAAACTAGAAGAAATATTTAAAAAATGTTAGACGAATGTCCAACTAAAATGCTCAAAAGTAACAGGATATTCAAGACTCTGTAGCGTAAGAATTTATTTAAATTGAAAAGTCGGCGCTTCAAACCATTATTTACATTTAAAGCTTCAAACTTGATCATATCTAGCTTTTTTTTGTCATTTTTAAAATAATTTAAATATAAAAAAGAAACACAAAGTTATTATATTTAGCAAAAACTAAAACTATAAAAAAAATTATGTTCTGAAGCAAGTAGCAACAAATAATGTCAGACGAACATTCTAAACATTCCATGAATGATGTATAAATAATGCTTTTGTGCGAGTGTTTTGAGAAGACCAGATAACTTTAAACTAATACTGATGTTACAGGATGAATGTTTGTGTTTGAGCGGCACACACAGAAGCAATCATTCTTGTGTGTAATAGTTGAAAGAGCAGGATCTCTGGACACATATTGAATTGATTTTACTCTTCAGATTGGCGCTGCAGTGAAGATTTCATTCAATCTTATGCTTCACGAGGTTAAATCCAAAGGTGTGTGCTTATGCTGTCAATACATAAAGCCTATTGACTTCCTGTAGAAAGCCTGTAGCTGTAATCTATGCCTGCATTAACTTCTGTAGCATGTAAATCAAAAATGATTTAGTTTCTCAATGCATGCACTACACACTGTTGCATATCACCCCGGACTACATATCCCATCATTCATTGCACTGATTGCACACAGCACTGATTGCACACAGCTGTTTCATATCACTCACTCACTATTTAACACTCCATCTCACTCCTTCTAACTGCCGAGTATTGTATGCGCTTATCGCCAGTAGTGATAGCTACTCTACAGAGCCCTCTTTAGCTTCCTAGCCTAGTCTAGTCTAGTCTAGTCTTGTCTTGTCTGTTTTCTCGGTTTCTGATCTTTGCCTGTTTTCCTGGATTTATCCCTTTAGTCTTGCCCTTGTGATTCTGTTCGCCGTTCGTTGACCTTCGCTAGCCCTAGGATTATTCTTGTGTTTTGTCCGCCATATACCTGTTTGCCATTGTTCGACCCTGCCTGTGTTTCTGACCTCTCTGCTTTAATAGAGCTTGCACATGGATCCGCATGTCTCACGTCTTGTCAGCCCCGTAACACATACCATTATTTGCTTTTAAAGCTTCAAACTTTATATCTAGTTTATTATATCTATACATAATTTGTCTCTAATTTGCATAATATAATGTATATAATTTAGATATAATTTGCACAAGAGAAACATGCAGAAACAGGGTTTTAAAACTAAAACCATAAAACGTTTGTTAATTGAAATAAAATAAATATTAACTGAAATAGAATTATATATATATATCTTTAATTTTATTTCAGTTAGTTGCCAAATCAACATTTCTCATTTTTGTTTCGTTTAACTTTAGGTACTAAAATAGCTAAAACTAAATTAATTAAAATTATAAATAAAAAATATAGAAACTTTTTTTTAACTATATAGATGTATTTATAAGAATAATAAAAAAAAATGCTAAAACCTTATAATTAAAGTGAAAACAGAAAATAAAAAAAAAATATTCAAAATATTAAACTATATCAATGATACTAAAATAATGCTCAGAAAATAATTTAAAATTATTTACAATTTATATTATTATTCCCCAACACATTTTGGCATGAAGGAATTAAGATGTGCCGCGTATTTTTTCGTTTAAACCCTTTCCCCATGAACTTCCATTGAAATAAATGTATTTTTTGGGAATAATTTTAGGTCGTAATCCACAGCTGTCAGTAGAGCTTAACTTGTTATGAACCTGAACGTTCCTTTAAGAGTTTATAAGTAAGAAACACATCTGGATTCTGGATTGCATGAATCTCCGATCAAGCCTCACATTTCTGCCCAGAACAGGAGAAACCTGCCGTCAAAGCACACGCCACATGCACGCTTCTGTTTCAAACCCCGTGATGCATGTAAAGCATCCATAATGCACCGTTTATCACAACTGCCATGCGGCTCATGAATACACTGCATCGCATTATAGGATAAATTCTCATTAAGACTTTCAAAAGGTCATTGCGAGCCCTCAATCAGTCAATCATTGAAGAATCCCTCACGTTCTCCACCTAAAAACATGCCTCGAGAGCCACTCGAGAAAGCCGCTCAGAGTTTCGCTGTGGAAATCTCTCAGGAATTGGCTGGACTGCTTTGACCTGCGGTTAATTTTCTCATTAAACACACTCACACACACACACACACACACACGCACTCACACACACGCACTCAC
>NW_015558640.1:232119-234141 GCF_001515605.1 Sinocyclocheilus anshuiensis
CACACTCACACACACACACACACACACACACACTCACACACACACACAGGAGAAACACAGCTCCCCATACTATGGAATCAATGGGTACCGGCAGCTGTTTGTTTCCCAACATTCTTCAACATATCTTCTTTGGTGTTCAACAGAAGAAAGGGTTAGACATGATTGGTTCTTCAGAAAGTCTTGAGGAGAGTGCTGATGCTTTACTAAGTAATCGGACGCACCATTTTCACCTGCTGAACCATAAAACAGGCTAAAAAAATCACAGTCTAGCAGCCACCAGAACACTCATGCAATCATCTATCAACCACAAAAGCATGCTAAAAACCACTCGGGAAATTATATTCTAGAATATTTTGACACCCATCTCAGTGCATTTTAAAGGGGTCATATGATGCGATTTCAAGTTTTCCTTTCTCTTTGGAGTGTTACAAGCTGTTCGTGAATAGATAAGATCCCTGAAGTTGCAAAGACTAAAGTCTCAAAACCAAATGCGGTGTTCGACCAATCACAATGCACTGGGTCAGCTGGCCAATCAGAGCAGACTGCGCTTGTCGGAAGGCGGGACTTTGTAGAAAACGAAGCGTTTGAGAGAGGCGGGGCATAGAGGACCTACAATAATGTACAGTATTTGAAAAATAATGTGTTTTTTGAACATTAAAGCATGTCAAGATATTCTGTTGACCAAATACCAAATACACAAAATAATGATCTTTAAAAAAGCATCATATGACCCCTTTAAAGAGATGTTAGTACTAGCAGCTTTGAAGATGTACTTGCAAAGCTTGTGTTTTAAATTGCTTATGTTTCCTGTAAGATAACCTTTTAAAATGTTCCTCAAAGGATTTTGCATTGCCTCGATATGCTTCCCTCTCTGCAAAAATATTTACAGAGAAATATTTTTTCCAGTGCTGAAAAGACTCTTCTTCCTTCACAGCATGATCCTGGCGGTCCGAGTGATGGGCAGTTGGGAAGTAACTGATAACATGTAATCTGGATTACATAATCAGATTCCAAAAATACTTGTAATTAGATCATATGATATGATATAGCACTTTATTGTCAGATGAGTCTGAAATTTTTCTTGCATGACAGTTGCATAGCATTGCATCTATGTTTACAACAATCAACATCCCTCAAACAACAACATGCACTTCATCCACACAAGAACAAAACATCAAAGAAAAAAATTACTTGTATTAGATTATAAGTACTTGTAATTACATTATATTGCATTTTAGACTACAGTTACTTTTTATTGATTACATGATATTATATACACAATAGCAATAATCTATTATATACATTCAGAAAGTCTTCCAGTTTTGTTGGCATGCACACAAAACGGTTTTATTTGTTGTTATTTTAAAATGATTTAATTTAAATTGACACATTTATGATTTAATATTAGCTTCTCATTAAACTTTTGAACCCCCTGCAGCTCCTTCACAAACCCCAGATTGCGAAACCTTGATGTAAAGTAACTTTTAATGCACTTCATGTTGTTTATAACAACAAATGGAATGTATGTTCTTTCTCTTTTGTACCGATATGGTATAAGATTATCCTATTCAAATCAATGGGTTAAACAAGGTCAAAATTAGGCTAATCAAAAAGTAGTCTGATTATATTACCTAAAATGTGTAATGTAATGGATTATGTTACTAAACTACAATTTTTGTCATCTAATTTGGAATCTTCGTCTTTTTGTTTTAATTGCAGTTTGCAAACCAACTTAAAGGTGCATTGCCGCCACCTGCTGGACTGGAGTGTAGACAGGGAAAAAACCCTGTTAAATTCTCTGTAATTTAGAATCGGTAATCGACTACAATTTTTAAGTTAATATACCCAGGACTGGGCTCCTCAACAATGTGCGATCAAAATGTCTGGGATTGGACTAAGGTTAGAAAAAAAACCCAAAGATGTTTTCACTTCCCGCTGAGAACATTAAAGATGTGGAAATTCTGTGTGTGTGTGTGTGTGTGTGTGTGTGAGTGTGTGTGAGTGTGTGTGTGTGAGTGAGAA
>NW_015558640.1:235524-236630 GCF_001515605.1 Sinocyclocheilus anshuiensis
TGTGTGTGTGTGTGTGTGTGTGTGTGTGTGTGTGTGTGTGTGTGTGTGTGTGTGTGTGAGTGTGTGTGTGTGTGTGTGTGTGTGTGTGAACGAGAGAGACAACAAGAGCGATAAAGAGAAGCAGGGTCTCGATCAGGGATTTCTCGAGTGTTTTGGTTTGAACTCTGCTGAAGGGTTTTTATATTCCGATTGTGGAAAAAGCAACGAGAAAGCTGTTTGATGTGCTAATATCAACAGCTTCAAAGGGAAATTCTTGCTCGCTCCGCGTCTCTCTTATCTCGCTGCTCTTCGCGAAGGGACGCCAGACTTTGGTTGTACCTCTGTCACGTCGGGATGTGGAGAGCGCGTGATGAGAATGAAGTAATACTTCACTGAACAACAGGAATGCTTCTCATACTGGAACAGAGCAGAAACATTAGAAACAAACATGCTTCACACAAGTGCACATAAGGCCACAAACACTGTTTCATATCAAGCGTGTTTGTCTTGAGTCACTTTTAGAGTTGTGCAACATTTAGAGTTGGATTAAAAATGCCTTTTAAATTCCAACACAGTTCCTGAAATTGAATAGAATGTCAATTGATGCAGCAATCCCAATTTTATACATTTTGTTTTAAGTTCATGTTATTAAAATAATAATAATAATAATAACTTTGTATTCCAGGGTGTAAAATCGACTCATTTCAACTTTCTGTGTATTGTGGCCAATTCATTTGAAATTCAACTCAGGAACTGAAAGAGAGAAGTATAAAATATATACACTACATTTCAAAAGATTGGGGTCAGAAAGCTTAAAAAAAAATTCATCAAGGATGCATTAAATTGAGCAAACGTGTCAGTAAAGACATTTATAACGTTACAAAAGATTTCTATTTAAAATAAATGCTGTTCTTTTGAACTTTCTATTCATCTGTGAATCCTGAAAAATAAAATGCATCACAGTTTCCACAAAAATATTGTGCAGCACAACTATTTTCAACATTGATAATAATCAGAAATTTTTCTTGAGCAGCAAATCAGCATATTAGAATGATTTCTGAAGATCATGTGACACTGAAGACTGGAGTAATGATGCTGAAAATACAGCTGCGCATCACAGAAATACA
>NW_015558640.1:246670-247838 GCF_001515605.1 Sinocyclocheilus anshuiensis
ACTGAAGACTGGAGTAATGATGCTGAAAATACAGCTGCGCATCACAGAAATACATTACAGTTTAACAGATATTCACATAGAAAACAGCTGTTTTAAATTGTAATACTATTTCACCATTTTACTGTTTTTACTGTATTTTTGATCAAATAAATGCAGCCTTGGTGAGCAAAAGAGACTTCTTTAAAAAAAAATAATAATAAAATAAAATAAAAAAAATCATACAGACACCAAACTTTTGAACAGCAGTGTGTATTTTACAATTTACAAATTATATATATAATTTGTGAATATTATATGTAAAAAAGCCACTTAGATGGTCCATCTCATTGACAGACCGTATTCGTGCTTTGCTCAGACGTGGTGTGGTTGTTTAGGCCTGTGCTTTTTGAGGAGTGTGTGTGTGATTGGTATTCAAGGTTAGTATGTGAACTTTTGAACGTCTGGGGCCTCTGGTCTCTGGGTTTTCTGTGATATCTGACAAGCTCTCTTTACTCTGAGGAGAACACACAACTGGGGAGGATGTGTGTGTGTGTGTGTGTGTGTGTGTGTGTGTGTGTTAGGCTCATCTCTCTACACGCATTTAATGACTCAAACTGTGTCCAAACCCAAAGACAGCTGCATTGCTGCCCAGTTAGTCAATGACGTGTTCCTCCAAAGGAAACTCTCTCAGACTGTCGTCCAACACACCATAATGTCACGTCTAATGATGCAGAACAAATTCAACTGAGCTTTAGACAAAACCAAGCAAACATTTAGTCGCAGTCTCAGCAGAAATGGAATTAAAAATATATATTTATGTTTTATAGCATATTTATTTAAATATAATATATTTTTTAGAATATTTTGTCTATTTTGATGGCTGTTCCATTAGGTAAGCATTATAATTATGCCTTTTTCTGAGGTAGCATAATGCACACACAAAAAAAATGCTGATTAGAGAATCGCATTGCTACCCCAAATCAAAT
This sequence comes from Sinocyclocheilus anshuiensis, assembly GCF_001515605.1. Classification (NCBI taxonomy): domain Eukaryota; kingdom Metazoa; phylum Chordata; class Actinopteri; order Cypriniformes; family Cyprinidae; genus Sinocyclocheilus; species Sinocyclocheilus anshuiensis. The sequence goes on from NW_015558640.1 coordinate 247,636, forward strand.
GTGATTAAATTGGCTTCACCCACATTAACACTCTTAATCCATGGTTTCTTTCTTCTTTAACCAATGTCAATGTCTTTTAATATCATAGACTGATGTGGATCTCCAGGTGTGCTGATTTTACACCTGGTCCTCCCTGCTGACAGAGTGTGTGTGTGTGTGTGTGTGTGTGTGTGTGTGTGTGTGTGTGTGTGTGTGTGTGTGCG
>NW_015558640.1:248108-258108 GCF_001515605.1 Sinocyclocheilus anshuiensis
TGTGCGGTACATGCATCTGTGCAGACGCTGTGTTTTGCAATCCGAGTTTCCCTTATGCCGCTTTCTGTCAGGGTGACGACTCGACTCCATCTGTTCACTACAGGCTTCTTTAAGCAGATGAGAGGAAAACCGGAACTGATTCTGGATCAGGGTTTGATCATTTCTTGGATAAGAGGTGTGTGAACTTGCAAGTATGATGTCAGACACTGTAATATGCTCTGGTCCCCTCCCTGCTTGGTGACGAGATACATAGCAGACTCTCGTCACTCAATGGCTATATATAATAAAAAACAGATTTAATACGGATAAACAAATGATAAAGCTTGGCTTACTGAATATCACGTCCCTTTCTACGAAAGCACTTTTTGTAAATGATATGATCACTGATCATAACCTAGATGTGCTGTTTGACAGAAACCTGGCTAAAACCTGATGATTACATTATTTTAAATGAGTCTACCCCCCAAGATTACTGTTATAAACATGAGCCGCGTCTGAAAGGTAAAGGGGGAGGTGTTGCTACAATTTATAACAATGTTTTCAGTATTTCTCAGAGCTCTGGTTTCAAGTATAACTTGTTTGAAGTAATGGTGATTCAAATAACATTATCCAGAGAAACAAGTGTTAATGATAAATCCCCTGTGATGTTTGTACTGGCTACTGTATACAGGCCACCAGGGCACCATACAGACTTTATTAAAGAATTTGCTGATTTTATATCCGAGTTAGTGCTGGCTGCAGATCAAGTCCTAATTGTTGGCAACTTTAATATCCATGTAGATAGTGAAAAAGATGCATTGGGATCAGCATTCATAGACATTCTGAACTCTATTGGGGTTAGACAACACATGTCAGGACCTACTCATTGTCGAAATCATACTCTAGATTTAATACTGTCACGTGGAATTGATGTTAATGGCGTTGAAATTCTGCAGCAGAGTGATGATATCACAGATTAATTATTATCTAGTCTCGCGTTTACTCTATATAGCTAAAGCTGCACATTCAACTCCTTGTTACAAATATGGTAGAACCATCACTTCTACCACAAAAGACTGCTTTGTAAATAATCTTCCTGATTTATCTCAATTCCTCAGCATATCCAATACCTCAGAACAACTTGATGTTGTAACAGAAACTATGAACTCTCTCTTTTCTAGCATTTAGATACAGTTGCTCCTTTACACTTAAAGAAGATTGAGGAAAACAGTCTGACACCATGGTATAACGAGCACACTCGCACCCTAAAGAGAGCAGCCCGGAAAATGGAGCACAGCTGGAGGAAAACAAAACTAGAGGTATTTCATATTGCATGGAGGGAAAGTACTTCCTCCTACAGAAAAGCCTGCTAAAAAAACTGCTAGATCTACTTACTTTTCATCTCTTTTAGAAGAAAACAAACACAACCCCAAGTATTTATTCAGTACAGTGGCTAAGTTAACGAAAAATAACTTTCAGACATTCCCCAACAGCAGAGCAGTAATGACTTTATGAACTTCTTTACTTCCAAGATCGATACTATTAGAGATAAAAATTATAACCATGCAACCGTCAGCTACAGTATCGCATCAGATCACATTTCCACTCATTCTCTGCTATATGCTACCAAAACAAACTACCATATTGTATTTTATTCACGGTTTTTCAAACCTTTCTAAAATATCCCTTTTAAATATTCTAAAATATAAAGTAAAATAAAAAAGATACAAATTTTATAAGTACTATTATAGTAGAAAATTATCTGGAAATATTTACTTTCTATTAAGCTAATGATCTTTTTTTATTTAATGTCAATTTTAGATTTTTTTTTAATGTATGTTTAATGTTATGTTTTTGGGTAGCTAGGCATTTATCTAGTGTTATATAGCTAAACAAACTATTGTGACTATTAGTATTATTGTCCTTCAGCATTTGTGCTATACAAATTAATTATTAATGATAAGTTATGTTGTGTTGCATCACAATTTCTCAGAAATGAAGTTTGAAATGGCACTGGCTTCAGCATCATTTTATAACCTTGGGTCTCATGGTGAGTCTGTCTTGAAAAATTGTTGCTTAAAATCAGTTTCTCTCTTTATGGAGCTTTTGAATGGCATTTTTACCTCCGGAGCCCTACTGTTGCACTGTATTAAGGTCAGGTGAATAAATCAGAGTTTCCTCTCATCTTAGAGTTAAAAAGGTCACATGGCCCCTATTTCACAAGCTTTTATATATAGGGTTAAAGAAGAAGCCCTCGACCTCATCATTTACATGTGTTTCCCCGCAGGCCTCCGTAGACATTTATTTCAGGGATTAACCAAACTATGGTGAATGTTCAGAGACTTGACCAGGTTGCACTCACTGTTACTTAACATGATGCTCACATGCACATATGAGAGCCAGCGTGTTGTAATATCAGCATTGAAGGTTAGTTCTTTTATTTTGAAGCATTGTGCACATTGTACATACTGTTTAGAATGCAATTGTCAAGAAGAACCACAAATAAAAAGGAATTTTTTTCACCACCCTTTTAAGCAAAATGAAGATTTGCTGAACATGTCCTCAACCTCAGGCCATTCAAGATGTACATGAGTTTGTTTAACAATGTGAACAGATTTGGAGAAATGTAGCATTGCATCACTTGCTCACCAATGGATGTGAATGGGTGCCGTCAGAACGAGAGCCCAAACAGCTGATAAAAACATTACAATAATCCACAAGTAATCCACATAACTCCAGTCCATCAATTAACGTTTTGTGACGACAAAAGCTGCATGTTCATAAGAAACAATTCCATCATTAATATGTTTTTAACTTTAAATATTGTTTCTGGCTAATATACACGTCCATAATCCATAACTCTTCCTCCAGTGAAAAAGTCCATCTCCTGTTGTCTCTCACATTAAAATCCAACCACATATTTGTTTATAACTGTTTTGGGCTGTTTTCACCTGTAAACGGTGCTTGATCTGTGCAGATTTCTCTCCTGATTCAGATTAGACAACTTTTTCACTGGAGAAATCAATATTATGGATAGAAGACTAGTTTGAAGTTTAAGGGTTAAAGATGGATTTGTTTCAGCTTTTGTCTTCACAAGACGTTAACTGATGGACTGGAGTGCTGTGGATTATTGTGATGTTTTTATCAGCTGTTTGGGCTCTCGTTCTGACGGCACCCATTCACATCCATTGGTGAGCAAGTGATGCAATGCTACATTTCTCCAAATCTGATGAAGAAACATACTCATTTACATTGTGAATGGCCTGAGGGTGAGGACATTTTCAGCCAATTTTAATTTTTGGGAGGACTTTTCCTTTAAGAAAGAAACGTCACATATGTAGCTCCCACAAAAAGTCATATTCACTGTTAAAGAGGAGAAGAAACTTTTTTTTTTTTTTTTACTAGGAAATTGCCAGTTAATTTAATAAACAATTACAAAGAAATGGCAAGTAACATAAATTTGAAAATGAGTAAAGTAGAAAAACTTAAATATTATTTTCTTGTAAAATTTACTCCAATAATCGTTATTTATAACTTAGAAAAAAACTTTTTACGAAAAATCTTTTTTTTCTGGTAAAAATATCTAAACATACTTAAAATAAGAAATACTGCGTAAGATATTCTCTTTTTTCGCATTGATTTTTGCAGTGTTTACAAGCTCGATTTCAAGTTCGCGTTGCATTCTCATCATTGCCGCAAGAGGCGCTATTAGCGCAGTCTCTCGGTTTTCTTTCTCTCAAGTTAACTACTGTGGAGGTAAAGTGAATTAGTTAACCTATCAATGTTCATCCGGCTACCTTAGTAATATTACCTTGGCTATCTGGTTTAATGACACATATACATTCTGAGGAGTTTACGATATTGCAAAGAGTATGTTTCTGCATCATTAAGGTTTGCATGTTTGCGCATTTTAATTAAAATGCATTTCTTCCAGCGGACATTTGTGAAGCACCTGTGCATATGCATCAGCTAATTTGTATATTCACTATGAGGTGTTGTGCTCATGCACCTGTCTGCACCGTGTAACCTGGCACAGGGGTTGAGTGCTGCTTTCATGCTGTATAATTTGAGGTCTGTCAAAGCATGCACGCCAGAACCCACGGACGCGTCCTTTTGTTGCCGTTCGCCGTCAAATCAGGCCGCGGAGGAGCGAAACAATGCCACATCTGTACGCCAACGCCGCGCAAGGGAGCGACGGTTTACCATCATAATGCTTCACAGATGGCAGTGAACACAGGAAGAAATCAAGCTTGTGTTTTACCACTTTGTCTCACCTCATTAGCTTCCCCTCCACCCCCAGCTCTCGCTGCTTCCTCCCACATCTCACCGCAATTACTCATTAATTAGCATAGCAAACGGCGACCACGGCAAACAGAAATGAGAATGTGAATGTATTTTGCCTGGCCGTGGCAATTATGGAGTGATTAAAAAACGCAGAAGAATAGCGCGCGCCTTCTTTAATAAGCAAGTGATTGATTTGATGCTCGACGTGCCACGTGCTCGTATAGGAGTCGTGAATCAGACTCGTAGATCTGTGGCTGCTAATGGGTTCACGCGACGTTTGAGCATGTCTGCTTCTTTTTTCCAGACGTCGTGCATTTCAAACATGCGTGCATTCCACTGCTAAAGGACAGCTCTGAAATGCATGGCAAATCAGACTGTCATCATAAAACAGATATAGGCCATTTTGATTGGAAAGTAGCCTACAGAAGCCCTTAAAGGCCAAGAGTTATTATTTTTCTTTCTCGTTTTCTCGTTATCATAACTTCATTTTCTCGCGATCTCGAAATAACGAAAGTTGATTTTTCGTGATCGTGATTTAACAAAAGTTATTTTCTCCTTATCACAATTAAATTTTCTTGTGATCTCAACATAGCATAACAGTCGTTTTCGCATGATCATGACTTAAAAGTTGGTTTCTTGGTATCAAGATAATATTTTTCATAATCTCAACATAAAAGATATTTTAGCACAATTTAATTTTCTTGTGATCTCGACATAAAACGTTTTCTTGTGATCTTGACAATACAAAAGTTTTCACGTGATCACAGTTAAATTTTCTCACGATCTCGAAATAGCAACAGTTGATTTTTCATGATTATGTTTTAACAAAAGTTGTTTCCACATGATAATTTTCTTGTGATCTCGACATGTTTTCTCATATTTTGACGTAACATAAGTTGTTTTTGTGTGTTATCACGACTTAACAAAAGTTGTTTTTGTGTGATCACGACTTAATTTTCTTGTGATCTTGGCATAACAAAAGTAGATTTTTCGTGATAACGAATTAAGTTGTTTTCACGTGTTCACAACTTAATTTTCTTGTGATCTTGGCGTAACAAAAGTTGTTTTCGCGTGATCATGACTTAACAACATGTCATCACAATTAAATTTTTCATAATATCAACATAACAAAAGATGTTTTTGTGTGATTACAATTTAATGTTCTTTTGATCTCGACATAATAAAATGTTTTCTCGTGATCTTTTTTCTTTTCGCATGATCACAACTTAATTTTCTCATGATCTCGACATGAAAGTTATTTTCTCGTTATCACGTGATCTCAACATAACAAAAGTATTTTTTTGTTATCACAACATTTGTGTTGTTTCTTATCACTTTTACTTTTCTTGTGATCTCAACAACAAAAGTTATTTTTATACTATAATAATTTTACAATTATTGTTTGTTTTTGAAACAAAACATGAATGCAACTCATACCATGCATTCCTATTTGTTGTTATGTTGTTGATATTTTAGCAAAAAGTTTGCTTTGCTTGAAAATAATGTGTGCAATAAATAAATAAATAAATACAGTCTAATCAACCACAGCTGATTTTATTCAGAGACAATAAGGTAAACATTCTGTGGAAAAATGGTATGTGACTGAAAATCTAAAGAAATATTAAATTATGACATAAAATATACAATAAATAAAAAGTGCATACATAATATATGTTATAATTATCCTTTTGTTTATCTCTCTGTGTCGAATGGATAGATAGATAGATAGATAGATAGATAGATAGATAGATAGATAGATAGATAGATAGATGATAGATAGATAGATAGATAGATTACCACCAGTTTTGCTGTATGTGTGTTTATCACTATGTTTACAATCACATTTGGTCTGTTTTACCAGAATCTCCATATTGACATCATATAATTATGATAATTTCAATATCATCATTCACATGGAGATCCATGCGTGTAAAATGGAGGTGGCTGGTGTTCATGACGGTTTGGATGTGGTGGCCAGGAGAAGATGAAGGAACAGGACGATTGCTACCCTCTCAGTGTGAAAATTATCCCATTAATTAACTTCCCCCAGCTGCTCTGCCCCCGAACACGACAGCGCTCCATTCTGCCTCTATGTCTCTCTCTCTCTCTCTCTCTCTCTCTCTCATCAGAGCAACATTATCATATCCTGGTTGCCAAGGCAATTGGTTTGGAATGCCTCAATTTTCCCGTCACCTCGGAGCCCTGAGTAAACAGAGGAGATTATAATTTCGTGTTCTATGACAAACACAATGTCATGTCTGCTTGTCATAATAACACTTGTGCTCTTGCTTTCTATGTTCCTGCTGCTGGATGACAAACATCAGATATGACATCTGGCTTCACCGTTATGCAGTGTGAGGTTATCGATGAAAGAGATATAAAATCACAGCGTCTGTTGGGAGTAATAAAAACGCTGCTGCTGATATACAGTAAGCCGGTCGGTTGCTTTGGTTTAATGCTCTGTATTCTTCAGGTTTAGTTAATGATTTCTGCTGTGAAAATACTGAAGTGACTGAAAATCTAGAGAAATATTTAATTATCATATAAAATATACAAGAAATTAAAGTGTACATACATAATGTATGTTATGATAATAATTTTTCTGTCTATACTGATAGATAATCTCAATTAATACCCCGGAGGGTGGATTTATTGGGGTGCTCTGTGCTCGTGGGGGAAAGTCCAGGTCGGTGCTCCGGTGCCGTGAGTGCTCCCTTCCGTCTTCCCAGTGCAGCGGGTCCGTGCAGTGCTCCAGTGGGGCTGGTCGGTCACGTGCTGCTCTCTGTGGGCAAAAGGAGAGGGCGAGTTAGTACTCTCACTCATGGAGGCTTCTCCCTTATGGCAGGGCTTCGGTGGCTTATGTAGCCGCCGCCTGATGAGGTGCAGCCGTGGCCGATCAGCCCGTGATGATGCTGGCCAGGTGCTCCTCGCTTGTTTCCAGGGCGACGCTGATGAGGCTCCGGGACGCTCGTCACAATAGATAGAGATAGATAAATAGATAGATAGATAGATAGATGATAGATAGATAGAGAGATAGATGATAGATAGAGAGATAGATAGAGAGATAGATGATAGAGAGATAGATAGATAGAGAGATAGATGATAGATAGATAGATAGATAGAGAGAGAGATAGAGAGATAGATAGAGAGATAGAGAGATAGATAGAGAGATAGAGAGATAGATAGAGAGATAGAGAGATAGATAGAGAGATAGAGAGATAGATAGAGAGATAGAGAGATAGATAGAGAGATAGAGAGATAGATAGAGAGATAGAGAGATAGATAGAGAGATAGAGAGATAGATAGAGAGATAGAGAGATAGATAGAGAGATAGAGAGATAGATAGAGAGATAGAGAGATAGATAGAGAGATAGAGAGATAGATAGAGAGATAGAGAGATAGATAGAGAGATAGAGAGATAGATAGAGAGATAGAGAGATAGATAGAGAGATAGAGAGATAGATAGAGAGATAGAGAGATAGATAGAGAGATAGAGAGATAGATAGAGAGATAGAGAGATAGATAGAGAGATAGAGAGATAGATAGAGAGATAGAGAGATAGATAGAGAGATAGAGAGATAGATAGAGAGATAGAGAGATAGATAGAGAGATAGAGAGATAGATAGAGAGATAGAGAGATAGATAGAGAGATAGAGAGATAGATAGAGAGATAGAGAGATAGATAGAGAGATAGAGAGATAGATAGAGAGATAGAGAGATAGATAGAGAGATAGAGAGATAGATAGAGAGATAGAGAGATAGATAGAGAGATAGAGAGATAGATAGAGAGATAGAGAGATAGATAGAGAGATAGAGAGATAGATAGAGAGATAGAGAGATAGATAGAGAGATAGAGAGATAGATAGAGAGATAGAGAGATAGATAGAGAGATAGAGAGATAGATAGAGAGATAGAGAGATAGATAGAGAGATAGAGAGATAGATAGAGAGATAGAGAGATAGATAGAGAGATAGAGAGATAGATAGAGAGATAGAGAGATAGATAGAGAGATAGAGAGATAGATAGAGAGATAGAGAGATAGATAGAGAGATAGAGAGATAGATAGAGAGATAGAGAGATAGATAGAGAGATAGAGAGATAGATAGAGAGATAGAGAGATAGATAGAGAGATAGAGAGATAGATAGAGAGATAGAGAGATAGATAGAGAGATAGAGAGATAGATAGAGAGATAGAGAGATAGATAGAGAGATAGAGAGATAGATAGAGAGATAGAGAGATAGATAGAGAGATAGAGAGATAGATAGAGAGATAGAGAGATAGATAGAGAGATAGAGAGATAGATAGAGAGATAGAGAGATAGATAGAGAGATAGAGAGATAGATAGAGAGATAGAGAGATAGATAGAGAGATAGAGAGATAGATAGAGAGATAGAGAGATAGATAGAGAGATAGAGAGATAGATAGAGAGATAGAGAGATAGATAGAGAGATAGAGAGATAGATAGAGAGATAGAGAGATAGATAGAGAGATAGAGAGATAGATAGAGAGATAGAGAGATAGATAGAGAGATAGAGAGATAGATAGAGAGATAGAGAGATAGATAGAGAGATAGAGAGATAGATAGAGAGATAGAGAGATAGATAGAGAGATAGAGAGATAGATAGAGAGATAGAGAGATAGATAGAGAGATAGAGAGATAGATAGAGAGATAGAGAGATAGATAGAGAGATAGAGAGATAGATAGAGAGATAGAGAGATAGATAGAGAGATAGAGAGATAGATAGAGAGATAGAGAGATAGATAGAGAGATAGAGAGATAGATAGAGAGATAGAGAGATAGATAGAGAGATAGAGAGATAGATAGAGAGATAGAGAGATAGATAGAGAGATAGAGAGATAGATAGAGAGATAGAGAGATAGATAGAGAGATAGAGAGATAGATAGAGAGATAGAGAGATAGATAGAGAGATAGAGAGATAGATAGAGAGATAGAGAGATAGATAGAGAGATAGAGAGATAGATAGAGAGATAGAGAGATAGATAGAGAGATAGAGAGATAGATAGAGAGATAGAGAGATAGATAGAGAGATAGAGAGATAGATAGAGAGATAGAGAGATAGATAGAGAGATAGAGAGATAGATAGAGAGATAGAGAGATAGATAGAGAGATAGAGAGATAGATAGAGAGATAGAGAGATAGATAGAGAGATAGAGAGATAGATAGAGAGATAGAGAGATAGATAGAGAGATAGAGAGATAGATAGAGAGATAGAGAGATAGATAGAGAGATAGAGAGATAGATAGAGAGATAGAGAGATAGATAGAGAGATAGAGAGATAGATAGAGAGATAGAGAGATAGATAGAGAGATAGAGAGATAGATAGAGAGATAGAGAGATAGATAGAGAGATAGAGAGATAGATAGAGAGATAGAGAGATAGATAGAGAGATAGAGAGATAGATAGAGAGATAGAGAGATAGATAGAGAGATAGAGAGATAGATAGAGAGATAGAGAGATAGATAGAGAGATAGAGAGATAGATAGAGAGATAGAGAGATAGATAGAGAGATAGAGAGATAGATAGAGAGATAGAGAGATAGATAGAGAGATAGAGAGATAGATAGAGAGATAGAGAGATAGATAGAGAGATAGAGAGATAGATAGAGAGATAGAGAGATAGATAGAGAGATAGAGAGATAGATAGAGAGATAGAGAGATAGATAGAGAGATAGAGAGATAGATAGAGAGATAGAGAGATAGATAGAGAGATAGAGA
>NW_015558640.1:261112-268742 GCF_001515605.1 Sinocyclocheilus anshuiensis
AGCGCTGAACTGTGGATCCAGTTCCGGGTTTTCTTTCTGAGTCGATCCGCTCCAGCTGGATTCGTGTCTCCGGGCTGTGAAGGAGCTCAAGTTGGGTTGCATCGCTTCAATGTCTTGCAGTGCGCGACTGCAGCTGAGTTTGGGACATACACTGCGATCGCTGGGACTCTATTGCGTTGAGAATTAAGGAACTGAAGGTGAAATGTCGTTGATCCAGCTGGTGGTCCTGGATCCGGAGTGGATCTGAACTGTTCCGATGGCTGCAGTCCAGTGAAACCGGCCTGTCTTTGGATCTGTGTGTGTGTGTGTATGAATGTGTGTGTGTGCGCATGGGTGTATGTGTGTGTATGAGTCCGTATGAGTGTGTGTGTAACCCCAGCACATTTCCTTGGAGGGGTATTTTAGTTGTTTTTGTGATCTATGGGATGCATCTAGATCGGGCTGGATCCTCTGGGGGGGTGAGTGTGCATGTTTATTACATTTTATGTATATAGTGCAGGAATTTTTTGGTGCTGCCACTTATTCTCTAGTTTTAGCCGTCAGGATTAGCACTGCATTGACCTCATGGCAGGTTTGCATGCCTGAAATGTCACGGTAATGAACCAAGACTGATTTATTTCATTATGTTTATTGAAATAGTGTAAATATGTTTTGTTTTTGTATTCTCTATGGTTTTTGTGCGTTTCGCTGGATTTGGTTATTTGAGCTACCTCGGCATATCTCAGATGTGTTGTTGATGTCTAATGTGTCAAACATGTATATTATTGAGGTACTTGTTATTGTTTTGTTCAGATATGTCTATACGAGTAAATCAGTCTGAATGCTAATGCTAACGCTACTGCTCTTTGTCATATCTGCCGTTAGCTCTGCTAGCGCACCTCGAGTGTTTTTGAGCGGTATAAAAATCATATTTGACAGCGACAGAGGTGATATTTGTGTTTTTGTTGATGAGAGGGTAGTGATTGATCTGTTGGGCTTGATTTGTGTGTCGGTTTGATCAGTTAGTCGAGTGTGTGTGTGATGAACTCGTGCTTACAAAAGCTAAAGCGGCTAAACAACGTGTGTGTGTGTTTGTGTGAGTGAGTGTGTGTGTTTGTGTGAGTGTGTGTGTGTGTGTGTTTGTGTGAGTGAGTGTGTGAGTGTGTGTGTTTGTTTGTGTGAGTGTGAGTGTGTGTGTGTGTGTGTGTGTGTGTGTGTGTGTGTGTAACCCCAGCACATTTCCTTGGAGGGGTATTTTTTTCTGTTTTGTTTGGCTCTATGGAATGCATCTAGATCGGGCTGGATCCTCTGGGGGGTGAGTGTGCATGTTTATTATATTTCATGTATTTTCTGCAGGACTTTATTTGGTTCTTTAGCCGTCAGGATTAGCACTGCACTGACCTCATGGCTTTATTCCATGTTTGCATGCCTGAAATGTCACTGTTATAACTCGAGGCTGAGATTAATTTCATTGTGTTCATTTATTTAAATAGCTATTAGCATGTAAACGTGTTTTGTTTTTGAATTCTCGGTGGTTTGTGTGCGTTTTGCTGGTGCTTTGAGCTATTTGGAGTTTTATCTCAGATGTGTTGTTGATGTTTAATGTGTTAAAAATATGTATTGCTGTGGTACTTGTTCAAATATTTATATACAAGTTAAATCATTTTGAATGCTAATGCTAACGCTACTGCTCTTTGTCATCATATCCGCCGCTAGCTCTGCTAGCGCACCTCCAGTGTTTTTGAGCGGTATAATAATCATATTTGACAGCGACAGAGGTGACGTGTGTTTTTATTGATGAGAGGGTCGTGATTGATCTGTTGGGCTTGATTTGTGTGACGGTTTGATCAGTTAGTGGAGTGTGTGTGTGATGAACTCAAAGCTAAAGCGGCTAAACAACGTGTGTGTGTGTGTGTGTGTGTGTGTGTGTGTGTGTGTCTGTGTGTGTCCAGTGTTTTTGAGCGGTATAATAATCATATTTGACAGCGACAGAGGTGACGTGTGTTTTTATTGATGAGAGGGTCGTGATTGATCTGTTGGGCTTGATTTGTGTGACGGTTTGATCAGTTAGTGGAGTGTGTGTGTGATGAACTCAAAGCTAAAGCGGCTAAACTGTGTGTGTGTCTGTGTGTGTTGAACAGAAGGACACAAGATTCACTCACACGCACGCACGCACGCTCACTGTATTCTTCAATGTAATCTGATAAAACCGCGGTATTCTTGAAGTAACGCTATATTCGAATTAGTGCCACGATGCATGTTTATGGAGGGCAAGTAGTACTGTTTTTACATAGTCTTGGAATTACGCTGTTTAAAAATACCATGATGCATGCATTTTAGTACCACATAAATCAAAATACCATGGTGATACCATAACCATACCATAGTACAACCGGCACCACCTTGGTAAACTCATTAGTGACTGATTTGGGCTTTATTGGCTGATATCTAGAGAGCAGGTGGTTGATGTGTTTAATGCGATTCAGTGGTAGCAAATGAAAAGTATCCACAATTTGCTCAATTCACTAAAATGTATTATAACAATGGCAAAGCTGTCAAAGCGTTTTGGGATTTGACATTAGGTGGAACTGCTGTTTATCATGCACGCGTCTTCACATACCCATTATTTACTCACCTTCGTATTGTTGCAAACCCCTATGACTTCCATTGAAGACAAAAAGGTGAATATTTGGCTTTTAACCTCTAAGATGAGAAAATGCGGGATAACAATAGTCTATACGACTGATGTACTATATAGACTCCATGATTGCTTTGTATGAAAAACGGACCCAAATTTGTCGTGTGACTTTGTAAGACTTGAAATGTAGTGCACATTGTATAACATTACGTTCATGCATTTTGCAGATGCTTTTATCTGAAGCAGCCAACGTTGCATTCAAGGTCTGCATTTGATCAGTTCATGCATTCTCTGAGAATTAAACCCATGACTTTGGTGTTGCTGGCGCTGTGCTTTACTATTGCACAAGTCATATGGACAACAGCTTTGAATACTTTTAAGGCATTGTTGTGCCATTTTGAAGCATTAAATCTCCTGTCCCTATAGAGCGCAGCAGTGCCGCCCGCTTTTTCAGCGGCCTTGGTTCTGGAAGTATTTTCCCATAGGGATTTTGAAAAAGTCTTCGTTAAAGAGTTATAATCTATGAACCAAACCAAATCGGACAAAAAGAGAAAGGTACAAGACTGAGGGAAAAGACTACAATCCTAAGAAGCAATGATATAATTGAATTAAAAACGGTGGAGAAATGAAAGATGTTGATTATGTATATAGCCAATATATTTTATGTTTGTTGCAAAATATGCATATATTTGGTCAGTTGCAGTGCTTCCTGTGAGTTGGCGGTTGTTTTGGTGTGATTTTCTCATCCCTGATTGGAGATTTCTTTGTAGAATCGTTTTCATTGCAAATTTTGCTGTTAAACATGATTATTTTATAAAAAAATTGAAATATTGCTGGCTGATGGCTTTAACAGTAGCATATACCATTGATTAACAACCTTGTAGCTCACAGTAGGTCTGCCTTTAATGGTTTATAAGTTATCGTTAAAATCGATTCCACCTTTAGAGAAAATGAATGGTATTTTTACTTCCAGAAGCCAACTGGACTCAATTAAAAAAAGTACGTTATTCAAAATTTCTCAGAAAAGTCATATGTGTGTTTTTTTTTTAAAAGTAAGTAATGGCAGAATTGTCTTGGTTGGGTAAATAGAGAACAAATGAACGAGGGTCATTTATCAGGAAAAAACAGAAGCTTGATTTGTTTTTTGGTGTCAGTTTGTCATCCTGCCGCAGTAATTATTGTGTCCTGTTTAGTTTGCTGAAGGGCAAAATCATTCCTCGAGTGTCTTTCCTCATTCCTGCCTTCAAACCGCACAAGTGCTCTCAAAATCTTCACAGGAAAAAACCGTCCTCTTCCTTAACATGAGCCAGCGTTGACATGTGCTCCATTAATGATCAGAGATTCAGCCACGCATGCACGAAAGCCATGAAAACGTACACTTTGCATTAATAATTTAAGGTCTGCCAGCGCTCTTGGCGTCGATGGAGTGGTCCGAGGTGCTTTTCCGCAGGCTCAAAGACTTTGAGTCATTACGACTAATGTAACATCATCAAGTTCAATTCACGCAAATGACTGTCTCTTGACATTTGGCAGCGTCTGTTTCCATTAAGTCCAAAACAACAGTTTCTGCCAAAATATCACACTGCACTGCCAAAGACGTTCTCATGTTCTGCCGGGGCTCCAACACTGTAAATATTCTTAATGGATAGCTGCAGTCCTGGATGCTGATTGGTCGATACAGCGTTCAAAAAGTTGATCGTCTAGCAGAATGGTGCCACTTTACAACTCCTTATATATATTATATCCTTTCAATGCATGTGCAGAAAATGCGATAATCGATATTTTTGATGTCTGTATTCTTGGTGGAATTGTTTCTTGTTAGTTCAGTGTGGTAGTTGTATTCTTTGTGTGCATAAAAACAAACCCATAAGCTTACAATGCAAACCAGAAGTGCTAATGTTTGAGCGAGTGGATGCATTGTGCTTGCTTATTGCTGTCGAAAACCACTTACAGTTCTAGAAATGAGAATTCGGTTCCATAAATGAGGGTTGGAAAGTACCTGACTTTTTGGCACGTTTTTAGGGGGTTTATGGTTTTCGTTATGAATTGTGCATAAGCGCTGATCATTGTGGTGGCACTCTGATTTATGCTGTGTGCGTTAGAGAGTCATTGCTCAGGTTATTTTCATCTTAGTTCCCCATTTCAGTGAGCGAAACTCTCGTCTGGAGGTTATGTTACCGAGTTTCCCTGGTTTGCTTCTGGCTTTGTGCGGATAAGTGATGAAAAGCACCTGAAATCTTAGCTTTATAACCTGCCTTTATTCAAGATTTACACCGGATTTTTATTTTGTCCTGGACGCCGCCTTCTGTTGCGTTAATGTGAATCGTTTATGATCTTCTTTGAGTCACTAGGCTCTTTCATTTAACCTTTTTGAGATTACCGACATTGGGAAAATGGTTTATTATGATGATTATTATTATTATAAAATAAATGTAATTAGTTATTGAACAGTGGAGTCTTTTATTGTATTGCACTTGGTTCCGTTTTATTACAGCAGTACATCTCTGAAGCTCAATTTTTAATTGATTTTGGGCTGCGGCTTCAATATAGCAACCGTTCTTTACGACTTAAACCTCCATGAATGAAGAGGCTTCAACTGGGCTCTAAATGTTCAGCTATAGGCCTATTTGATCAGACAGCATCATCATAATTCCTCAAAAATGAGTAAAAACAGTGAAATGCAAACTCGGAATATGATGCAAACCTGCAATATTTAAATATGTTAAATAACACGGATATCCTTTATTGCATTTAATCCCATTTGCTGCTGACCTTCAATGATCCTATTCAGTCATACTAATAAGCAAAAATGACATTAGATAACCATAACATTTGTGTTTAAATTTTTAATGGCTGAAGAGTGTTGAACTTTCTTCTCCTGAGTCTTATTCTTCATGCAATCCATATTGGCAGCACAGCTGAAAGGTTTTTTTTTTAGCTGTGCCTTCTGCATTTCCTTCAGCTTGAGGTGAATTCATTTCACTTTTGGTGTGAAAGGGTTTTACACTTTTTTTATTTTATGTTTATATTAAAAACAAACAAGCAAGCCCTGCCCAGATGAGAAAAAGTAATGCAAAAGTAATGTAACGCATTACCTTCCATAAAAAGTAACTCAATTAGTTACTTTTTTAGGGAGTAACGCAATATTGCAATGCATTACTTTTAAAAGTAACTTTGCCCAACACTGTCAATGACTATTCTTAAAATTTGACTTACGGCTTGTAATGTTGAAAATCTTAATTAATGTAGATTTACATGTATTCATTTATACGTTTAGTGCTTTAATGCCAATGTGGAGCACTACAGCAAAAACAATTCCGATAGTAGAATACCAATACATCAGCCAGACCAATTAATGAGACGATTTGGCCATTTTATTACAGTATGTCAGTATGTCAATTTTTAAATTGATTTTGGGGTAAAACCTGGTTGACTGTGCTGTGGTTGGATGGGTAACCTGCATTCAGTGCGGTTTGATTCATGTTCAGGATCCAGCAGAAGCCTTTTTGGCATCAGGTGCCGTTGCGGTCAGAGTTGTCCTGATCCACAACAAAGCCTCCTGGAGATAAATGGCTTGCTGGGGATTTGTGTTCCTGCGGCGAGGTGAGCTCAGGATAATGTCTGCTAAGTCACTCTCTCTCACTTTCTCTCGCTCTGACATTTTGTTATTGTGCTGCCATTTGGCCGGAGCCCAAGTGGATTCTAGCGCAGTGAAAGACGAATGTTTTGCTCATCGGAACCGGAGTGGAGCGTGTTGAATGACAGGGGCGCGGTACGAGTCCTTATATACACTCCAGAGTGGGACGTCATTCAGGATTTTACACCCCTCATAAAGCTTTGTAACTGTCTTGAGTCACAGTGAGTTACGGCCTCGTCTTCAACTCGCTGTTGGGGGCCGTTTTTTTGTGCTGCTGTTTTGTTTTCATTTTCATTTCTATAGTGAATGAGGGGGATTTTAACTCGATTCCACCTACAGTCTGTTTTTGGTCAATCTGGTGTCATATTGGATTCATAGCAGATTGACTTTTACTTGAATATTCCATTATAATCAATGGAAGTTGCATGGAGTTTTGTATTTTTAGCTACAGTTGTGAGTTTTCTTTGTCTGTTTCCATTTTGTTGGTACTCCTAAAAGTTTTCTGTTTCTCGGTCTTGTAAAGCTTGTCAAAGGCTTCTGTCTGAGATTAATGTTGAAGCTTCAATGCATCTTTTATTCCTGCTAAACCTTCGTAAATGAAGAGGCTTCAAAGTTATAGATATAGAAATGTCCAGTTATAGATATGTTTGAACAGACAGCATTGTGTGTTGCTTATCTTGCGTAGTTTCTTCAACTACTTAGGTTTTGTTGTTGTATTTTAATAATGCATGTCAATTATGTAAATTCTTAAAATTCAAATTATAGCTTGTAATGAGGCAAAAAATCTCCCAAATTAGAATTTAAATTTATTTATCACGGTGTATAAACTTTGAGACTATCGGCATCTGAAAAATTGTTTATTGCAATTACTGTTATAATCAAGTAAATGTAATTAGTTGTTGAACTTTGGCGTATTTTATTGTATTG
The DNA here is from genome assembly GCF_001515605.1 of Sinocyclocheilus anshuiensis. Lineage (NCBI taxonomy): Eukaryota > Metazoa > Chordata > Actinopteri > Cypriniformes > Cyprinidae > Sinocyclocheilus > Sinocyclocheilus anshuiensis. Next base: position 268,294 of record NW_015558640.1, read on the forward strand.
CTCTTGGCTCCATTTTATTTAAAGCTGCAGTCCGTAAGTTTTGCCTCTTTGTCGCCATCTCTGTTTGAAAACCTGGAATTGCAGCTGTGTGTGGAATTATCCTCATTATGTGGGTTGTGCTCCGGCACGGCTCCAGCGTGGATGAATCTAATGTTCTGAAGAGTATGTGTGTGTGGCAGTCAGTCACCGCACCGGTGTGGATATTTACTGTACTTCGCAATCACAGATTCTAGCCTACGTCTTGGAATATATGACCCAAATAAGCATTTTCACTGTATATTGCCATCTGAACAAGTAAGTAACACGTCTGCCAAGTTTGTTCTGACCAATTTAGGAAAAAAGCATTACCATAAATCTCGCTACCAATGGAGATTAAATCTAAAGATCGGTTAGCTCATATCACATCAAACCGTTCAAATTATTATTATTGTTATACTTTATTCTCAAAT
>NW_015558640.1:268851-278206 GCF_001515605.1 Sinocyclocheilus anshuiensis
TGGAATATAATTTAATTTCATTCACATGTGTTTCATAAACACATAATCCTTTCTGGATTACAATCCGCCATCAAAAAGATACATTTAATTATTCCAGCTGCTGTGAGAAAAGGTTATAAACGATCCGCACCTGCAGGATCCTCACGTGCGACAGCCTAGTAGCCGGGACAGCTTCTTTATGTTTACAGACGTGACGTAATGACGCAGCGGCATGCTCGAATTTCCCGCGAAAACCTAAGCGTACCACTCAAATTAGAAAACATTATTATAAGTTAACCGTTGTGCTTCGGGCTAAAGTAAGGCGATAGTTTCGAACACTGGCTGGTTATGTACTTGCTCAAATATTGATTTCGGATCATTTATAACCAAAAAAAGTTACGGACTGCAGCTTTAAGTGATATGTCTCTCAAGCCCAATTTTTAATTGATTTTGGGGTTTAACGTATAAATTGATCTTTTTACGTCACTTGAGTTCTTGATAAACCTCCATAAATGAAGAGGCTTCAAATGGACTCTGAATGTTCAGCTATAAATATATTTGACCAGTAGCATTATGTAATGTTTAACTTAAAGTTTTTTCAGCTACTAATACATGTCAACAGCTATTCTTAAAATTCAACTTACATCTTGTACAGTTGCAAATCTCAGTTGACATAAGCTAGGTTTACTTTTATTCATTTATTGCATTTATGCCAATGATGAGCGCTATAATGAAAACAATTCAGATAGTAGTATACCAGTATCAGCTCGCGGTGATTTCAGTGTCTGCCGTCTCAATATATGAGTACATGAACATAAACAATCTCTAGAACTGCTCAGAGTCACTTCATGAGCATTTGAGAGAAACTATCGTCATATCATATGCACACAGAAATTTAAAAGTATTCACGGCAACCCGTCAAAATAAAAGTTCGGTTTAACTTGAAGACATTATTGCGCCTGAAATATATTACTGTTGTTCAGTAGAATGTATACTACTACTTAAATTATTAAAACTTTATTTTTTAAGGAATAATTCCACAATATTTCTTTCAAGTTTTAATGTTAATAGTAAATCCCCTTTGTTTGCCAAAAAATAAAGTTTGTTTCATTTTTATTTGGTTAAAAGATGAATTAAATTTATGTTTTATGCCTTCATTTGATAACCAGAAAAATTTTAATACAAAACACAGAATTTCTGAGGGGAAAAAAAACAATATTTCGTAGGTTATATTGTAAAAATAAATGTTATTAAATTAAGCATTCAAATAATTAGACATGCATAAACAGAATTTGGTAACAATAACACAGAAGGTGAGAAAAAATGAAACATTTCATAGGGCCCTAAACATGTCATTTTTGTTAAACTTGAATAAATCGATGTTAAATTGTATAAGTTTCATGATTTTAATTACTTAGACATTAGACACATTTTTGATTTGTCAGGAAAAAAAAAAAAAAAAAATATGGAATCCAGAAAAATTAAAATGGAAAAAACAGAATTTGGAATAAAAATAAAACGGATTTCATAGGGCCCTGTACAAAGCAACTTAAAACTGCACATTTTCAGGTTTCAAATCATTTTTAGTAAATACTGTGTAAAGTCAGTGTTTGTTTCAGCAATTTATTATGAATTTGACATTTAAATCTGCCATAGTCCGCCGTTATCTCTATATATCAGCATTGGCCAAAGCTAGTTTTATTCTCATTTGGCTCTTGACGAGTGTTTAATTTGTACGCTGAGATGTTTCGTCTTCAAGCAGAGCTTCTTGTCATTTGCAGATGGTGCTAATTTGTGTTTTCATTGTTTTCATTTCAGTTGCAGATATTGTGTTGCAGGCAGATGTGCCGAGATGTTGTTCTGTTAATGTGCTAAATGTGCTACGTGAATGTGTGGGATCTGAGATGCGCAAACATCAGCAGCGGTGGCTTCATCTTTATTCAATTACACCGTTATTTCTGCACGGGCTGTGCAGTTGTTTTCTTTCTCCAAGCAACTGGAGTCTGACTTGATGGTGTTAATCTTTATTGATAATGTATTAGTAGGTGAAATTTGTTTGTGTCTTGTAAAAGTGGCGCTGAAGGCTGGTAGAGCAGCATTGTGAAATGAGCACCTGCTAAGTGCAGGGATATTTATCTGGTGTTTGTCAGAGGTCTCTAGCGCTGTGACAGATGACTGCGTCTGCATTCATGAGATGTCAAAACATGTCAGGTGCTGCGATTTTCTGCTGCCTTTTCATCCTCGTTCAGACCTCAGCGCTGTTTGTTTGAAGAAATCTGAAAGATAGATTAGCGGTGAACGACTGAGAAAAATCGTCTCTAAGGATAATGAAAGGAAACCATTATGGGATTTGTTAAAAGAGAGATTATGATAGTTCATCTTAATCTAAATATTTTGGATATTTTTAAAGATATAAATCTTTTTAATCTTTAGAAACTTTTTTTTTTTTACCACAGTTAAGTGAAATCATTTAAAATCATTCTACTACTTCAGTTTGATTGAATGTTCATTTTTAAAATGTATTAAAATATTCTTATTTTTTATATAATTTTTTTTAATAATGTTTCTGTTTTTTCCTTTTTTTATTGATGTTTTCAATCTTTCGAAATGTTTTAATTGCTACTTAAATTAATTGCAAATGTCTTCATTTTAATATATTGGATAAAATATTCATCTTGTCATTTTTAAAGATATACATCTTTTCTTAAACCGCGATTAAGTGAATTGATTTAAAATAATTTCACTACTTTGATTTGAATGAATGTTTTGTCATATCAGACGACTAATATAAAAAAAGGCATTTTATTACAAATATTTCAGCTGTTTCAGATTTTTTTTTATTGAAATGTTTTAATAAAACTTTTAAGTTGCTAATTCTTTCATTAATTGATTGCTTATTGTAAAGCCTCTTTATCTAAAGAAATGTATTAAAAGTATTTCAGCTTTTACTAATTTCCTGCCATTTTTTAAAAATTTAAATATTTCAATAAAACATTGCTAATGAATTAATTGCTAATCTTTTGTAAAGCCTCTTTCACAAAAATAGTTGCTTAATGGCTTCATTATTTTGCAGAGGAGACATTCTCATGTTTTCATCTTCATATATTAGATAAAATATTAAACTTGTCATTTTTAAAAAGATAAAACAAAAATAATAATTTCATTGCTATGGGATACATGAATGTTCATTTTTGTCACGTCAAAAATCGAAAAAAACAAACAAACTGGAAATATTTGCAATATTACTTTTTTAATTAATTTAAATGTTTCAATCAGACATGTTTTAATCGCAAATTAATTAATTGCTAATCTTTTGTAAATTCTCTTTAACTTACAAAAGCCATTCGGCATCATCTTTACCAGTATCAGCTCGCGGTGATTTCAGTGTCTGCCGTCTCAATATATGAGTACATGAACATAAACAATCTCTAGAACTGCTCAGAGTCACTTCATGAGCATTTGAGAGAAACTATCGTCATATCATATGCACACAGAAATTTAAAAGTATTCACGGCAACCCGTCAAAATAAAAGTTCGGTTTAACTTGAAGACATTATTGCGCCTGAAATATATTACTGTTGTTCAGTAGAATGTATACTACTACTTAAATTATTAAAACTTTATTTTTTAAGGAATAATTCCACAATATTTCTTTCAAGTTTTAATGTTAATAGTAAATCCCCTTTGTTTGCCAAAAAATAAAGTTTGTTTCATTTTTATTTGGTTAAAAGATGAATTAAATTTATGTTTTATGCCTTCATTTGATAACCAGAAAAATTTTAATACAAAACACAGAATTTCTGAGGGGAAAAAAAACAATATTTCGTAGGTTATATTGTAAAAATAAATGTTATTAAATTAAGCATTCAAATAATTAGACATGCATAAACAGAATTTGGTAACAATAACACAGAAGGTGAGAAAAAATGAAACATTTCATAGGGCCCTAAACATGTCATTTTTGTTAAACTTGAATAAATCGATGTTAAATTGTATAAGTTTCATGATTTTAATTACTTAGACATTAGACACATTTTTGATTTGTCAGGAAAAAAAAAAAAAAAAAATATGGAATCCAGAAAAATTAAAATGGAAAAAACAGAATTTGGAATAAAAATAAAACGGATTTCATAGGGCCCTGTACAAAGCAACTTAAAACTGCACATTTTCAGGTTTCAAATCATTTTTAGTAAATACTGTGTAAAGTCAGTGTTTGTTTCAGCAATTTATTATGAATTTGACATTTAAATCTGCCATAGTCCGCCGTTATCTCTATATATCAGCATTGGCCAAAGCTAGTTTTATTCTCATTTGGCTCTTGACGAGTGTTTAATTTGTACGCTGAGATGTTTCGTCTTCAAGCAGAGCTTCTTGTCATTTGCAGATGGTGCTAATTTGTGTTTTCATTGTACCTCCGTCAGTTGCAGATATTGTGTTGCAGGCAGATGTGCCGAGATGTTGTTCTGTTAATGTGCTACAATCAGGGCGTGAATGTGTGGGATCTGAGATGCGCAAACATCAGCAGCGGTGGCTTCATCTTTATTCAATTACACCGTTATTTCTGCACGGGCTGTGCAGTTGTTTTCTTTCTCCAAGCAACTGGAGTCTGACTTGATGGTGTTAATCTTTATTGATAATGTATTAGTAGGTGAAATTTGTTTGTGTCTTGTAAAAGTGGCGCTGAAGGCTGGTAGAGCAGCATTGTGAAATGAGCACCTGCTAAGTGCAGGGATATTTATCTGGTGTTTGTCAGAGGTCTCTAGCGCTGTGACAGATGACTGCGTCTGCATTCATGAGATGTCAAAACATGTCAGGTGCTGCGATTTTCTGCTGCCTTTTCATCCTCGTTCAGACCTCAGCGCTGTTTGTTTGAAGAAATCTGAAAGATAGATTAGCGGTGAACGACTGAGAAAAATCGTCTCTAAGGATAATGAAAGGAAACCATTATGGGATTTGTTAAAAGAGAGATTATGATAGTTCATCTTAATCTAAATATTTTGGATATTTTTAAAGATATAAATCTTTTTAATCTTTAGAAACTTTTTTTTTTTTACCACAGTTAAGTGAAATCATTTAAAATCATTCTACTACTTCAGTTTGATTGAATGTTCATTTTTAAAATGTATTAAAATATTCTTATTTTTTATATAATTTTTTTTAATAATGTTTCTGTTTTTTCCTTTTTTTATTGATGTTTTCAATCTTTCGAAATGTTTTAATTGCTACTTAAATTAATTGCAAATGTCTTCATTTTAATATATTGGATAAAATATTCATCTTGTCATTTTTAAAGATATACATCTTTTCTTAAACCGCGATTAAGTGAATTGATTTAAAATAATTTCACTACTTTGATTTGAATGAATGTTTTGTCATATCAGACGACTAATATAAAAAAAGGCATTTTATTACAAATATTTCAGCTGTTTCAGATTTTTTTTTATTGAAATGTTTTAATAAAACTTTTAAGTTGCTAATTCTTTCATTAATTGATTGCTTATTGTAAAGCCTCTTTATCTAAAGAAATGTATTAAAAGTATTTCAGCTTTTACTAATTTCCTGCCATTTTTTAAAAATTTAAATATTTCAATAAAACATTGCTAATGAATTAATTGCTAATCTTTTGTAAAGCCTCTTTCACAAAAATAGTTGCTTAATGGCTTCATTATTTTGCAGAGGAGACATTCTCATGTTTTCATCTTCATATATTAGATAAAATATTAAACTTGTCATTTTTAAAAAGATAAAACAAAAATAATAATTTCATTGCTATGGGATACATGAATGTTCATTTTTGTCACGTCAAAAATCGAAAAAAACAAACAAACTGGAAATATTTGCAATATTACTTTTTTAATTAATTTAAATGTTTCAATCAGACATGTTTTAATCGCAAATTAATTAATTGCTAATCTTTTGTAAATTCTCTTTAACTTACAAAAGCCATTCGGCATCATCTTTCCACAAAATAACATTAGGCTATTTTGCATGAAAAACTTCTCATGTTTTCATCTTAATATATTAGATAAAATGTTAAACTTCTCATTTTTAAACAGAGGAGCTTTTTTTTTAGAAAATGTGATAAAACGAAAGACTCTTCAGAGATATGAAGGATGCAGTACTACTCTTTAGGTCCTCAAAATTAGGCCTCGTCTGGATCTTATCTGCACAAGATCAGAACCTTAAAGAAGCACATGCTCAACTCAACAAGTGCACAAGACGAGTTTGCACATCAAGTGCATGTTTACATAGAAAAGCTATAGAAAAGCATCGCAGTGCAATGCAAAAACCTGCGAAGAACTACTACATGTCTGATATTTCATGTTTGCATGATGGTGACCGGCTGAAACTTTCTGCTGTTACTTTCATTTACTGTTAATAATAGCCTACTACTGATGTCATACTTAGTCATTTTGAACTTGAATTATATTTTTGAGTTGACCTCTAAAACTGAATGTCTAGCCTACATATTTAGCATTTTTCTGAACATATAAGATGTTTAAGTCAGGATTGTATAATATTTGCCTTCATATTTCATGCATCTTTTCTGCAAAGATCTGTTAAAAGAATAATGAATAATGCAAAAAAATAAAATAATGCAAAGATATTTAACAAGTTTGTTTTATGTTTACACCACTTCATGTGGTGCACTTGGAAAAGAGTTTATTAGTCCCGCCCACTTGTTCAGTGGCGTTAGTTCTGGAAATATTTTCCTATTCATTTTCGCCATAGGGATTATAAAAAAAACTCTTCGTTAAAACATTATAAGCCAATGAGAATTACAACATTACAAACTTGGTTTTGAAGCAGAAAATTATTTGAAAATTGGACATAAAGACAAAGATACTTATCGGCTTTAATGAGGGAAAGAACTACAGACTCATGAAGCACTGCGAATGACATAATTTATTATGTATAGAAATATAAAACTGTTAATTTAAAGATGTGATAGAAGCAATATATTTTAAATTAATTGCAAAACGTGCATACAAATATTTAAGTATTTTGAGAGTGACTCGATTACGTCATTTACGACGCTTCACGAGAGTGGGCGGAGCTAAAGATCTCTTTTGGCGCTCTGCTCGCTGCGACTCTCTGATTGGTGGAATTTTCTGTACAGCAGAAATGTACATGGGTAATGTAGTTTTTCACCATGAATTCTGCTATTAAACACAATTAGGCCTATTTTAAAAATAAGTTGAATTAATATGATCTGATGGCTTCAACAAAAGCATATAGACCAATTGTGGTACAACTAGTGGAGGGAAATGGGTAAAATCCATGGAATAAGAGAAAAAATGCATCGTTGTGCTTTTGGATGTCAGAATCGGAATGCAAATCATTTTTATAGAATACTGTCATCAAAGACGCCATTTGAAGCTAAACGTAGACGTTTAAACGGACAGACTATGGATGAAACCTGCTGTGATTACCCTATTTTTAAAGCATAAATTTGATTTAAACAATAGGTCTACATAATATTCACATATGCAGTTCATAGGTGACACATTGTATTAGCCTACTATTTAAAGCTATAACATTTACCTATTTTATCTCACAATTCTGACATTTTTTTTTATCTCCTAGTTTGGACTTTATAACTCAATTTATCTCAACAATTGATAGTTTGTCAATTCTGAGTGAAAAAAAGCCAGAAGTGTGGGATTATAAACTTATGATTCTGAGCCCAGGGTAAAAGATAGAATGACGAGTTGATTTTTCTTATCAGAATTGTGAGATATAACCTCGGAATTGCGAGAAAAAAGTATTTTTTAAAATTCTTTTATTCCATGGCTTTCGTAGACTGCTACTTTAAAACGGTCATTTTCTGCCACCAGATAGACTCCGCCCACAAAAAACATCATCACTGTTTGCAAACACCTAAATTGGTCTATACAATCGATTAACAACCTCTGAGCTTACAACATATCTGTCTTTAACGATTTATCGGTTATTATTAAAAACAGTTTCCCTATAGAGAAAATGAATGTAGTTTTTGCTTCCGGAACCGACTGTTGCACTTTATTGAACTTTCTTAAACCAGATGGTTAATAAAGAGAACGTTACACAAATCATGTTACATTTTTAGGTTGAGTAGTTAAACGTAAAAAAAAAAATTTGAGAAAAAAAATCGACACTTAATTTTTTTTTTTGCCATATCGGCCTTACTTGAAATAAAATAAACTTTTCAAAAAACTAAACTTTCAGATAGTTGCCCAGGCAAACATTTCTAATTTTCATTTAGTTAGGTCTAAATTAAAACCAAATAAAAACCATATAGACATAAAAAAAATATACAAAAAAAGTTACTAAAATTTTTCCTGTTTTCAAGATTTTAGCTAACTATAACAATACATCAGTGATACTAAAATAGCACCGTTTCTGAACAGAAACTTGATAAAAGTTACATCTTTGCTAGAGGGATATATCCGAAACTTACGGCGTTCCTCAAAGAGTTTTCTTATTTCTCCCATCCTCGAGGGATTGTTCTAATTAGAGTGTAAATGAACCGGTTGTGATCTGTCATATGTTCCTGTGAGCGAACGTTTTCTGAAACTCCCTCTGCGACTGAAAGGCTTTCCACAACACGACTCGCAGATACCAAGCGTAGCTTTTAGGAAATTTGAGCGGCATATAAATGAGATGGAAAAGAAGGATGTTTGAGCCGCGAGAAGGACCCAGATGATGTTGTCTCCCTTCAGACTCTCATTTGGCTTTCAGCGGAGAGTAATTTAGGTGAAGCGGAGATCGACTGCTGGAGGAAATTAGATTGAGAGGGTTTCTGCTGCCGCATCTACGGACCGCTGACTGAACCCGAAGACTGACAGGAAAGTGACAGTGAGGGAGAGGAAGTGGAAAGGAAAGGTGCGGAGGTGAAGCGAGGGATGGAAGGAGCAGATTTCAGATCGCTTTAGCTGCCTCTCAGGACTTTCCTCCTGGACTAGACTAAACAGTTTAAAGGGATAGTTCACCCAAAAATGAAAATTTGATGTTTATCTGCTTACCCCCAGGGCATCCAAGATGTATGTGACTTTGTTTCTTCAGTAGAACACAAACGAAGATTTTTAACTCAAACCGTTGCAGTCTGTCAGTCATATAATGGAAGTGAATGGGAATCATGGCTTTGAGAGTCAAATAAACATACACAAACAAAACCAAATTAAACCCTGCGGCTCGTGACGATTTCAAAAGGCACACCTTTGTACCTAAACAGTCCATATTGGTACCTTAAAGGTACATATTAGTAGTGGTCGACCGATATATCGCCAAGGCCGATATATCGGCCGATATTGGGCATTTTTTAAATATCGGCATCGGCCGATAAGTTTTCCTGTTTGGCCGATGCATTCGAGGCGGGACTTTTATTTTGACGTCG
>NW_015558640.1:278563-279412 GCF_001515605.1 Sinocyclocheilus anshuiensis
TCCCTCTTGTTCGCTGTCGTCATTAACAGTTCTGTCTAATACGGATAGAAGTCTGTCTAATAATCAGATAGAACTAGGGATGCACCGATGTATTGGCTACCGATATTTATCGTCCGATTTTTCCTCAATTTACAACCATCGGCATATCGGCTATATGGTTTATTAATTAACTGCGTGAAGGCACTGAGCTGTATAATGTCTGTTGCATAATCCTAGCAAAACTTTACTGATGTTTTATTGTTTATTGCATCCTTTTTCACTCCAAAAAAAATCACCATAAGAGCTAAATAAACCACAGCAGGAGAAGTGCACATTAAACTCTCTCTCTCAGTTGCATTATCTTGCTTAGTTGGGGACACTTCATTTCCAGCGATACCGTTGACTTGATTGCAAGATACTATTTAAACAGAACTGAACGTTAGCGCCGACGTAGACTAGAAAACCTGTCAAAATAAGAGTCTCCTTAATAAAGGAGATCTCATATATATTTAAACTTACAAAATATATTAAAATGTATACAAAAACAAATTAGAAGATTAATCATAATAAAGTCTGTTACAATAAAGAAGGATTAATATGTATTCAATTTATACAGTGAAGTCTTATTTTACATTTGTTTACTTTATTTCCGTACCTGAAAACTGTTAAACCTACCTAAAAAGCACTATTTATTTAATATGTATCTTTGTTCTGTTGTATTTATGTAGGCCTGCTGAATGTTAAATGGATCCAATCCATGTTCATTAGAAATTATTTGATGATGCAGCAATAAAACTGCTAGAATAATTTAATGCAGGTGTTTTTGAACTTTGCTGATTTAAAACATGATCAAAATACTATATATTTTAA
>NW_015558640.1:279485-280034 GCF_001515605.1 Sinocyclocheilus anshuiensis
GTCATATTCATGTCATTTTCACTGTGCTGTATGTAAAATGAGTGTTACGTTGGCTTTTAAAAAAAAAATATATGATATAAATATATGACTAATGCACACAAACTTCCCAGAATACTGAGTGCCCTGTTGGTTACAGTGTTTACTTCCTTTTTAATTATATTTTAATTAATTATTTATTTATTTGTAAAAAATACTTTGTGATCTAAAGTATAAGTATGCTTATTTAACACATTTATTTTTTAATCGATTTTCAAATGATTTCAAATTTCTTAAATATTAATTTAAATAAACAAAATGATATCGGCTTTATATCGGCCATCGGCCACCCTGCTTTCCAAGCTATCACCATCGGCTGTCAAAAAAACAATATCGGTCAACCACTACATATTAGTACTTAAAGTGTACAAACTAGGGCTGCACGATTAATCGCATGCGATATTTAACGCGCATCTTATCAGTAAAGCCGGTTCTGTAATAAGCGGTAAATCTCCATCACCTGCGGGCTTTCACATTGAACAGCATTAACTACACAGAGCCGTTGTTCACTGA
>NW_015558640.1:280059-296520 GCF_001515605.1 Sinocyclocheilus anshuiensis
GTAAATCTCCATCACCTGCGTGCTTTCACATTGAGCAGCATTAACTACACAGAGCCGTTGTTCACTGACGAGCTGCGCTAAACCACGTTCATATTCGCGCGATTTTTTGCGCTGCTCATCAGTGAACAACGGCTCTGTGTAGTTAATGCTGCTCAATGTGAAAGCCCGCAGGTGATGGAGATTTACGCTGATTACAGAACCGGCTTTCTGACAAGATGCGCGTTAAATATCGCATGCGATTAATCGTGCAGCCCTAGTACAAACCGAACGATTCATTGGAGTAATCCTATTACATTTGGAAAATAAAAGAGCTTAAAGTGTGTGAAATATAATGTACTCCAGGTTGTGATGGTGAGGTAGTTCGTTATAGTTTTCTTTTTTTTCGCTTTTAAATGGCTTGTAAATGCCTGTGCGCATTTTACTTTCACTTTCGAATTAGCAGCAATTCGGTGTCAATTGATTAAATAAACAAACTTTTTAAATTGAACTTTAAATTGATTAAACAAAACAGTACGACAAACTCGCATTAAAAACAGAATGTTTAAGTTATTAACAAAATTAATACAAATACTCCATGCTGTAGGCCTAATATAAAATAACAAATAACTTGCATAAAGTTTAAATATAAAACACTGAAAATCCGCAAACACGGTGGAACCAAATAAATAAGAAGCGAATGTTAAAAAAGCTTCCAAAATCATCTTAGATAAACGGCAAAGGTCAAAAGGCCTTCCAAAGTCTAACATATTTTTAAGATCATACTTTATGATGTTAGTTTTAATAACTATAAAAATTGTAAAAATCAAGGAATTTTCTCTGGCATTTCTTTGTTTTTGCTGTATCGAAAACGTACCGAACCGTGACACCGCTGTGTCGTATCGAACCGAACCGTGAATTTTGTGAACTGTTACACTGGTTAGCATTGTGGATGTTGTTTATTGAGTAGTTGGGGTTACGTGATGTTGTGATCATTGCACCCTTTGTTGTCGTGAGTGAATCTTCTCCAGCGGATCTGTGTTTGGCTCCCAGCCTCCCTCTCTGTTTCTCTCAAAGACGCCATAAAGATCCTTTTATCCGTGTCCTCCTCCAAGGCCTCACAGTCCTGCCTGACTCCGAGACGAAACATGATTAGATTTTCTCTTTCGCGGTGTGTTGAGTCTGGAGTTGAGGCAGCTATGATCTACGTTTTTTAGCCTTTGACAATATTGTGTATCTCAATGTAAGTTTATTATTCAATTAAGTTTAATATTCAAATTCATTTGGATAGCGCTTTTCATAATACACATTGTTTTTAAGCAGCTTTACAGAAAATCTTGATGTTAATGTTTATAATATCTTGTTACTACATTCATGCATTATAGTCACATTTTGCAGAACAGAGTTGGGCAATAATATAGTTTACATTTTTGCGACAAAACAAGCAATGAACATGAAATTAACTGAAATTATTATTTTTTTTTTTACCAAAATACCAAATACGAAATTAAAGATTTCATTCATCTGAAAACCGAGCAGAAATTTTGGTGCATCACTTATTTTCATTGCATCGATATTATAATATTTATCTTAAAATAATTTTTTAATATTTATTAAATATAAAACATTTTACGTGTTTAATGTCACAGGCCCTTCCATAATTGTCTTTGAGTTATGGCGCAAACGTTTAAAGTGAGTTTTAATTTCAGTGAAATTAACAACTTGAACTTATTCACCTCAAAATATAATGTTTATCAATAAAGTATCAAGGCGTATTTTTCACAAGTCAAGTCAAGTTTTTGCATAGTGCTTTTCACAATTTGAACTTATTCACGGACTTAAATGGCATTTAAACAAGTCGCTAATAAAAGGCTATATAAAATATTTGCAATATTTATTGGTTAATTTGATATTACCAGCACAAACGTATTATTTAATCAATCTAGCTGCCGACTCCGTGTTGAGGGTTTGCTTTCAGCACATATGCATATCTTATGGTCATGTGGAGATCGAAGAATCCTTCGGCTCTCTAATGGGACCAGAATTCTCAGAACCCTTTGCATTGGTTAGCATTACTGCATTTATTCCTGATTTGGCAACAAATGATCCATTCATGTCTTTTCCTGTTTGCTTCAGGACCTAAATCTATAAAAGTTATGATTGTTTCTGTATGAGGATGTTGTTTAAGGTCTGTATGTTTAATGTTCTTGGTTTTTTATGCTAAATTAAGGAAATGATCTCAGTCTTCAGTCTGGCCCTGTAACTTCAGCTCTCCATTGTGAATCTGAAGCAGTTTTATCGTCAGATCAGACGTGAGTGAAATGCCCTCGCAGTCATTGTTATGAGCTCCTGGCACATTTCCCTGTGGGGGGAAGACAATTATATGCTTCCTCTGAGCTGGGTCATGCAGAGGCGAGGGTGGAGGCTGCTGCAAAGCCTGCTGGGAGCTTGTTGGTTGAACACAGGAATCTTCCTGTTTGTGTCTGTCGTCTCTGAAGTGATGACCGCTGTAGATCCAGAGGACAGCTGGTTGGCTGGTGGGAACCTCTTTAGTCGAGTTACCTTCGGGACTTTGTGTGGAGTTACAGAAACGCTTGGCTGTTTTGAAGAAGCATTTCTATTGTTGTAGATAACTGGCTAACATTCCAATATTCAAAATAATTCTAAAAAGTTTAAATTATTGTCCCATAAGGTTGGTTTGAAGAATGCACCGATGTTCTGTTGTTGTAAATAACTAGCTAACATTCCAATATTCAAAAGAATTCTACTTTATTTTAAGTAACTTGCCAATAGAGCTGGTTTATATCACTGTATCAAAAGCACAATGATAGAAATCTGTCATCTGGTAAAGACTTTTGGGAGTTGTACTTGTAAGTTGCTTTGCATAAGTGTCAGTTAGGTTTAGGGTGCATACATGTAAGTGTTTACCATAGTATAGAAGTATATCAAGAAGAAAGCTATAATCTACTTCAGTTTTGAAGTTTTTCTTAAAGGGGTCATGAACTGCCTTTTTTATTATTTTGTACTGTTCTCTGAGGTCCACTTATAATGTAATCAAATTTTTTACATCAAAAAACATAGCCTAATTCAGAAGTAATAGGCTATTTTCTGTCTTGTTTTGTCCCCCTTCATCGGAACGCTCTGTTTGAATAGGCGTGGAGGATTGTAGACTTGGAAGTAAACGCCCACTGCTGTGATTGGCTAACAGTTGTGTATGATTGACAGCTACATCCTTCATAGATGAACGCTGCTGTGATTTAGATTTAAAACGCATGAATACATATCAAATGAACAGACAAAGCAATAGTGAGCACGTAATAAAAACAGTTACTCACAGTCGTGTGGTGCGACATTACTGTCGGATCCAATATAGTCACCACAGCATCGCCTTTTAGTTTCAATCTCTCTGAAAATCCTGCATTGAATTGTGCCTTGTTTGTAAAGGAATCCGTGGTGAAATGAAGTGAACAAAAGACCGAGTTCTTACTGACGTGGTTAAATTCAGTAAATTCCTCTTCCTGCCATTCCCTGGTGTAAAGAGAAATGTTCTAGAAACAGTTGAAATTTTCAGTATAAAAGATGAAGGTTACAGTATGAGATGTAGCCTATTTTATTCATGTCTTTGTGATGTTTTCACAGTGGATGTCATCTGTTGTCGGTTAGTCAGAGTATCTTGACAGAGCAGCTTTAAGGAGCAGATCTCTCTTTAGTGGCATTATAGAACACAAAGAGATGAGAAACTTCAGCGCTGGCAGCAGAAGGTCAGAGACGTTCTTGCCGGGAGCGAGATAATGAGAGACGTTTCTAAAAAGACGTGCCTTGAATTCACTCAGCACTTTTGTTGAAGCTTTGATGACATCTAACAGCTCAATACCACTAATCCTGCTTTTCCTCTCGCCGTGTTTCTCAGATCTTGAGCCATATTTCTGCTAGAATGGACAGGAAGTAAGAAGTTGTTTTTTTTGTGAATGGTTTTTTTTCAGGCCCGTGGTTGTGGAATTATTTTTGAAATGCCAGTCAGGCTCATGCTAGAAAATGGCTTTGAGGGGTTTCATTTTGCATTTCAAGCACAAAGACTAAAGGTTTTTTTAATTAGTTATAACAGCCTTGGCTTCAGGTCCAAATACGGCAAATGTTTTTTTTTTTCCTAAAATCGCTTTCAGACGGCTTAATTTTTACTCTACTTAAGCAAGCAGTGCAATTCCGGGAAAATAATGTTTTAATGTTTGTGGCTAACAAGTGGTGCTTCCCGTTTTCTCACTGTCAGTTCTTGGAAAGTGCATCTGCAAATTGTGCATAATTGGTTTTACTGTTGATATTACTGTTGAAGACTCTTGAAAACCATGTGCAACTTCTTTTAAAGGACTAGTTCACCCAAAATGAGATTTCTGTTATTTACTAGGGATGTGCGGGTCTAGTCGACTAGTCGACTAAACGGTACAGCTCCTACTAGTCGACACTGAAAACAATAGTCGATTACACAACAGAAAAAGAAAAAAAAACATGATTTTATCATTCAAATTACCGTCATTTTAACATTGCATTTAAAACATTTTAAATAACAAGTTCAAGCTGCTCTTGAGTCGCGGTAGCACGGTCTCGTGTTGTTTCCACCTGCGCTGCAAAATGTTTTTTTTTTTCAGCACTAATTGAGGGATGTCTAAAATATAAAAATAAGGAGAAGCCTAGATGCCGGACCCACGTCTTAACTATGACGTGAAAATTGTCTCGAAGCCCAGCCCTAGGGGCGTAAAAAAGTCGAAATGCAAGGCTCTAGTGATGTGTCAATCACGTCATTCACTACACCCCGTCGGTGCTGCGATCTCGTCCGCGCCATCTATTCCTCTAACGAACACCCACTTCGGTGGTGGTGCGGGATGTCCAGGCGCTTTCTGAAACTCTGTCGGCTTGCTTTTCGTTATCTCTGCGTGCCTGCGACTTCAGTTCCTGCCGAGCACGTTTTTTCAAGTGCAGGAATTTTATTGTTAATCGCCTCAGGTCCTGTCTTTCACCAGACCACGTTGATAATTTCACTGAACAAATAACGCATGGTCTGAGTAAGTAAAATGGGCATTGTTGCATTTTGTTTTTAGACAATATAGCCTACACAAAGTACGTTTTTAAAAGCCGTTTTAATGCTATCTCTTGATAAACCTTCCTATTGTTTTTGACTTTTAATATGTTGGCTAACGTTATATGAAGATTAAGAATTCTCTCAGGCTATTGACTGATTTTCCATTGTTCTGCATTTCCCCAGCTGATTTGAATAAATAAGCTATGCTTTGGCCGACGGTGAGTGTATACTCTTTTTATTTTTATTTTTAACGATCGCCTAAAATGAAATTATGATAAATGAAATGATGATAACGTGAGGCAAGTGTGCGGCAAGCGGGATTCATTGAGGGATTTGACGGTGTGATTCATAGATTAAGTATTTAAAATATAGGCTATAATATATGCTACATGCACGCATAGAGGGTTTTTTTTCTTACCATCTTTTGGGGGTTTCTTGCTTTTAGACTAGTCGACTAGTCGGATACAAAACTTTCGTTTAAACGACAGTCAAATTAGTCGTCGCGCACATCCCTATTATTTACTCACCCTCAATTTGCTGATACGACTTCATAACACTCGGAGAAAGTTGCATGGGCCAATTAATTATTTTTATGGTGTTTCTGTCCATTTAGGTGAGCTGTTGTTGTATGAAAATTGGTATGTGTAAAGATTCTTAAGTTATCTTTTGATTTCCACAACATAAATAACAACATACAGGTCTGTAACGACTTAAGGCAAATTTCTTTATGAGTTAAATAGGCATGGTTGTGATCATTTTACTCACTCTTGATAGATGGTCCAGGTAGATGCTGCTCTCATAGATGATTCATTCTCCCGCCTGGATGGATCGTAGGAAAATCATGTTTTTTGTGTGTGCTTTTTTATCATATTTCCATTCTGGTGTCAGTGGGATGGTGGTAGACGTCCATCACGGCACAGCTGCAGTCATTGTTTTGTTGGGTTCACTGCCCCCTGTCACCATCCAGCTGGGATTTAGTTTGCCAGCCTTTCACATCTCCTCGTTCGACTGCAGAAAAACAGTTTTCACTCTCCATGCCAACCTTTTTAACAAACCGTCAGCCAGAATGTCTCTTTCTTTTGTTCAGCCTAGAGACCTTGGGTGGGCGATTGGCAGAAAGAATTGCACAGTTCGCAAGATTGTGGTGATAACTCCATTTATTACAGCGTGGGCCTTGTGTTACTGCAAAAAGTGTTTTGCTTTAGCTTTAGAATATAAATATATAAACACTGGCAATTGTGGTTGGCGTTAGCATTTATGGAAACCACCATACCAAAACCTGATTACTACCCTTACAACATGTAGCCTATTAATAAAAATTCAAGTGTTAAAAGCAAAAAACCCTGGAATGAAAATGCACATGATCATCAGTATTTCTGTTGCTTTTCGGTGTCTTTAAAGTGCATTTACAATATTGTAGTTATTTGTATTATTTGAAACATTGAGATGAGACATCTTAAAAATGTGGAGAATTTTTTAAAGTAGAGTAATTGTCTTGAAATCTATTGTTGGATCTTGTTACTGAATTAGCTTTATTGTGTATTGTGTTGTAATTTAAAAGGATTAATTTAGGAAAGCAACTTCTTGGAGAGGGTTTTAGTCATTAACCATAACTAAATCTTTCTCAGAGAAGTTGAGTCTTAAGTTCATTCCCTTCAAAGTACTGGCACTAAAAACATTAAAGCTAAAAAAAGACAGAAAACTCAATCTCACTAACAGACTGGATGTTTGTCATACATGAGTCATGTGTAACCAGATTGTTCAGTATCTGTTGTTTGATGGGGAAACGCTTTCATTGGTTGTGTGAGCGTTTCTTTTGGTGGATGTTGGTATAAGACATTCCTCAGTGGACCCCTGATTCCTGCTGGGGCCCCGCGGCTCCTTAATCGCTCCAAACATGAATGTGGTTTTCCAGCCTTTCTTTCTTGAGTTTCACCATAGTGGCATTTCTTATTGATCCAATGACATATCTGGCTCATATTTCACCTCCAAATCAAAAGAAATGTGGTATTTTGCTTAATAGTCCTAAATTATTATTATTATTATTATTTTTTTATAATTAATTTAGTAATTTAATTAATGCTGATTTAAAGGGACAGTTCACCCAAAAATTAAAATTCTGTTGCTCCAAACCTGTATAATTTTCTTTCTTCTGTGGAACGCTAAAGAATATATTTTGAAGAATGTTGGCGGTAGCCATTGACTTCCATGGTGTTGAAAAATTATTTAAAATTATTTTGGGTGAACTATTCCTTTAATAGTCCAAACATACTGATTTCATTATCATGTTATTTAAATTTTGTTTCACATGACTGTAATGAGAATTTAGGGGCAAAATGTACATGAACGTAATGCTAAAATGTAAAATAAGTGTAATAATCTTAAGGATAAGCTTAATTATCTTTATGCAATATTTATTTCTTTATTTTTATTTTTGTTGATTTAGAGACCTGTATATTTCTTAGTGAAATTCATCCCAATAATACCAAAATCTTTGTACAAAATGCATTACATAAGTTTGTTTAGTGGTTTGTAATTTACATTTATCAAGATTTGAAATCTACATTCATGTTACCAATTTTTTTGTGCTATTGTTCCATTCGTTTCCACTGAACCATACAGGAAATGCTCTGTTTTTTTTCCAACCCTGTGCTTTTTCTTCAAGTGCTAGTTTTAGCCACGGCATGAATTAAACATGGGCTTGTAAAGGTTTTCAGTGCTGAAACCCTTGGAGCTGGTGCTCGTGCTCCTCAGAACTCACTTTTTGGAGGTTCCCCTGTGATCTGGGCAAGTTTTTATTTTTGAAGGCATGACAAGAGAAGTTTGGAATGGGCTCGGCTCATGATCCGCAGAATCGGTGTGTGGAGGGGTTGAAATTGCTTGAGGGAACCTTGGCTTCAGTTGTAGCATGTGTTCGTCATAAATTTATTGGCTTGGACAAACACAATTGAACACACAGCTGCCGCCCGTATTGTGGCTTTGCATGTGTGCGTTTTGAAAGCAAATTTATTGAGCTGGAGCTAAGGTGTTAAAAAGAGCCCTTTTTCTTATGGTTCTTTTAAAGCATGCAAAGAAGCAATGCAAGCTATTTTCAAGAGCAGGTCTCCTTAGCTCAAATGCCCATCATATCCTATACATGACACGTGTGCGGCTGTATTTCAGTGCTTGAACATGCGTGACTCTGGAAAGCCTGCATAAATAACACATTCTCCTAATCAAAACAGATGGCAGTCTGTTGTGGGTTTGGTTTTGTGCTGATTTTGTGTGCCCGAGATTCTTCTGGAAACCACATCTGAACCCAACTCCATATCCCAGCCCCCACACTGGGCGTGACCCACATGGCAAATCCCAATGGCTTCCTTACAGTAACTGCATATTTTCGTTTTAAACAACCAGTCGGACTTCTGCACGCTTAAAAATATAGCCTAGGTTCTTCATTGGTGTCAGTGGTTCCTTGAAGAAACTCAATTGAACCACAAAAGGTTATAGTGGAAGAAGGTTCTTTAGATTATTCAAATGTTCACTTTTAAAAATAAAGATTCCAAAAGTGGGTTTTCGCAGCAATGCCATAGAAGAACCATTTTGGGTTCCCCAAAGAACCTTTCAGCTATCAGTTCTGAAAAGAAACATTTTCTTAGAGTAAAGAACATTTTAATAATCTACTTACCTTTTTCCACTCTAAAGAACCTTTTGTTCCAATGGAACCATTCCATGGATGTTAAAGGTTCTTCATGGAACCATCATTGCCAATAAAGAACCTTTATTATTAAGAGGGTAGAATAACCATTTTTTGTTCCTTTCAATGAATCATTTTTTATAATTTCCATTTATATAAAACCTTTCCTTTTTAAAAAATAAAGGTTCTTTATTGGCATTGATGGTTCCTCGAAGAACCTTTCCATTCAAGAAAAGGTTCTTTATAGTTTTCTTTAGATAATTCAAATGTTCTTCACACTAAGAAGAAATTTTTTATTTTAAGAACTTTTCAATGAAAAGTTCTTTGGGGAATCAAAAGTGGTTCTTCTATAGCATCATTGTAAAAACCTTTATTTCTAAAAGTGTGGGAGCTTTCCATTGTAAAAAGGGTTCTTTACACTCTTAAATATTAAGGTTGTTTATTGGCATTGATGGTTCTATTAGGAACCTTTAACACCCATGTAATCTTTCCATTGGACAATAGTGGAAAATGGTTATATTATTAAAATGTTCTTCACATTAAGAAAATTGTTGGAAAACCAACAATGGTTCTTCTGTGGCATCTCTGCCAAAATCCCAGTTTATTTATTACCTTTATTTTTAAGAGTTGTAGGGTCCATTAGATAAGAGAAATTGGCTTTAAAAACTGGCGAAATTGGTCATTGTTTTTGGTGGTTGCGACTGTGCTTCTTTAAAAAAATTGTATTCGAGAAACTGTTGAATACAAACATGAGTATGAAGTCTAGTGTGATTGGTAGCATGCCAAAAAACTGCATGTTGTGTTTGTTGTGTTGAGTTGCACTAATAGTGTTTAAGCACTTGATAAACAAGTCGGCCTTTGCCAATCCACCATGCCGACTCATCTGTGCATGAATGTGCATTTGGGGCGAGAGGGTTGGTTATTAAGGTAAATTACAGTGAGTTTTTCCATTGAACTATCCTTATTTGGAAATGAACTGAGAGCATCTGACCCTGAAGGCCTGAGCTGATCTCACCTTCATTTCAGTAATTAATTGATTGATGATGTGTGTTCAGAAAACAAAGACTGATTGGAAAGACTGAGTCAAACGAGGCTTGTGTATTTGTGTAGCCTGTCTACTCAAGTCTTCTCATGCTGTGTTTGGTGTAGATTTCTGTCGACGTGTTGTCTCTAGGCCTCCGCTGGTGAACTGTCTTTAATTGCCATCTTGGCAACAAATGGCTTCACTTCGCCGGAGGTTATTTTGTAGCAATTACCTTTGTATCAAGTGTAGCACTTTACACCTTTCTCAAATTACTTCAAATTAGGACCTACATGGGACTTCAAAGTAGCTTTGTGTTGTCACTTTTTGCATGCAATGAAAGATGCAACCATTATTTACAAACACGCTCGAAAAGTGTTGGAATGAAAAGCTACCACAACAATGTTGTAACAAGTGTTGTTAGTTGATTGGCAACACTTTTCATTCCATAGGTTAATGCTTTCAGCCAGCAATTTCAGTGTGAACATTATCAGGGTGAAATGGATTTGTAAACATTTAAGAGAATGAAGGGCTTGAACACAAGTGCTCTCTTATGATGTGCATTAGATTGTCTCTGAACTACAAATGTGACGCCCGCAGTACACACTTGGCAGGCGGACTTTGCCAACGGAGGCGTCTTTGGCATGAAATCATTGTTTTATGTTTCCAAGTTCAGTAGACCGTTGTCACGCCTTGATTGCACACTTTAACTTCCCACACGTTTGTACACTTCGCCTGTCTTGTACATTAGGTTTATGGCAGATAACCTAGTAGTGTATTGGATTTGACTTCGGAAAGTCATTTTGTCATTTTCAGAGACCTTGCTTTTAATGGTACACTTGTTACGGTAAGCAACGGTTTTGATGTATTTAATGTTTAATTTATTAATGAATTCATTTGTATATTTTATTTTTTTATTATTGTACTTTATTTTAAAGTTTTATCATTGTAGTTATTTTATGCCATATCAACAACGGCTAAAATAATATACAATTGTTTTTTTTTTAATTTAGGAAATTTTGTTGTTTTTGTAATAAAAAAAAAGTTGAATTGTATACGTTTTTTTAAATTTATTTTTTAGTGATGCCTTGAATATTTTATGCTGACATTTCTTTTTGTTTTAATGTTACAATTTCTATAAAATATTAAACTGAAGGATTTTATAGTTGTTATTGTAGTTTTGTAAGCAGTTTGTGTATTACAATTTGTAATAAATTATTTATTTTAGCAATATTTTATGCCATATCAGCAAAGGCTAAAATAATAAACTTTTTTTTTTTTCAGAACATTTTTGAATTTAGGAAATATTAAACTGAAAGATTTTAGTTGTTTTTGTAATTTTGTCAGAAGTTTAATTTTTACTGTTTTTTTTTTTATTGTTGTTTGATCAAACAAACATAAATATTTTTTTATGTTCGAATTTCTATGAAATATTAAACTGAAGGATTTAATAGTTGCCACTGTAGCAGTTTAGTTTAGGTTAAATCTTCTGTTGCTTTGGAGACTTCTGGTTGTGATTCGGAAAAGAGCAGCGTGAACATTCATCAGAGTTTCTCCTTTCGTGTTCCACGGAAGAAAGTCCATCAGGGTTTGAACTGACCTGTGGGTGTTGACAGAAAGCTTGTGTGAACTGTTCTTGATTTTGACTGGGTTAAGAAAGCTGTTTAATTAGCTAGGAAACCACGCTTGCAGATAGTAGCACCTTGATCTCGCTAGGAAACCACGCTTGCAGATAGTAGCACCTTGATCTCGCTTGTCAGCCTGAGTACTCTGCGTGCCCTGCAAACAGTATTTCTGTCCTCTCTGTGGAAATTATCTGTGACATGAAGGCTGTAAACCCTCCAGAAGCCCCCGCGCTCCCTTCCAGAGATTTCATGTACTGCGCGACCTGTCATTCGAGGTGCCAAATCAGTTCCCCGTTCACACAGGCTTTTGGAGTTTGGAGTGAAACATCTCCCCTGCTTTATTGTTGCACAGGGGAATTGAGATGAAAGGCCAGAAATGTTTCATTTTTACCTTTGCTGAGCACAAGGGCGCCATCAAAGCTTTGCTATCTGACAAAAAGAGCTTCTGATTGGAGAACCGCCCAAGCAAAAGGTCTGTTGCTTGCAGGGTCTTTGGGGCACGTCTACTAGGCTCGGCTTACTGTAATCGACAACCTGGCAGACGTCTGAACCTAAACGGGCTGCTCGGGGGCAATGCAGAACGGTACATTGCGTACAGCCACAAATTGAAGTCCCGCTGCGCTTCCAGACCGGATGCTGCTCCTGACATTTCGCTGAGATGCAGTCTGGCTGACCCTGCAGGTTGCTTGATTCCCATCACCTGAAGCTCCCTGCACTTTTCTATTTCAGTCAGCAATTCAAGCACACAATCCAATTACACGGTGGAGCCTCGGTGTGGCAGCTAGCGTGGAACGAGCGCTCGGCCCCGCAGGCAAACTCTTAGAAATAGCTCGTTAAGAAGCCCCCTTTCCTGCCCCTGTAATTGAGTATTTGGCTTGGCTGTGTTTGGCAGAGCTGGAAAATATTTATAGGTTGAGGTGGTGCTTAACTTCTCTAACATCTGGCGGCTGTCATAAAGGCATTAAATGCCACATACGTCTTTGTTGCGATTAGTGTTATGATTATGCAGCAGATCTGAGCTTTTTTCATGTATGTTTAAATGGTGGTGATTCATAGGAGGATATTAATAAGTTTGGTACTTGTTAAAGGCCTGGTTTCACACACAGGGCTTAGACTAAGCCAGGATTAGTCCATAGTTCAATTAGGACATTTAAGTAACTTTTCATAAACATGCCTTAGAAAACACATTTCTGGTGTGCATCTTGAGACAAAACAAAGGCACTGATATATTTTAAGATCAGTCAGTGCAAGTTTCTTTCAGTTGAAACAGCTCAGACTTACATTTTAGTCTGGGACTAGGCTTAATCCTCGTCTGTGAAACCGGGGGAAAGACTTTTATATAAAATTTTAAAATGATTGGCCACAGCTTTGTCAACAGACCTTTATTTATTTATTGTATTTTGACTGAATACGGTGTAAAACAGTATTTCATATCGTTGTATTTTAGTTTTTAGAATAACAAAAATGTTTTTTTTTTATTTTATATAATTTAAAGGGATAGTTCACCCAAAAATGAAAATGTGATGTTTATCTGCTTACCCCCAGGGCATCCAAGATGTAGGTGACTTTGTTTCTTCAGCAGATACATTTTACTATCATACAATTATGAAATTTAATGATAGAAAATGAAATTAGAAAATTTAATTTGTTAAACTTGTTAAACACTATTTTATTGTATAAAATATTATTTTATTCTTTTATTTTAAAAACTAAATAAAAATGCAACATGATATATACACTATTTTGATGTGTAAATTATATAATAATAAATTTCTAAATAAAAATGTGTGTGTGTGTGTGTATATATATATATATATATATATATTATTATTATTATTATTATCATTATTCCCCAAAACTGAATGTTTATTGTCCTAAAGTGTAATCGTGAAATGTATAAATATCAACCAAATAATGTGCCTGGACGTTGTATTTTCTGTAACTACTCTGGTTGTTCATTTCCATCACATTGTTAATTATCGCTAATTATTTGTAATTGTTTGGTTAATTAATGCTGGTCACACTTTTTGCTTTCTTTTGCAGTTCAGTGTTCCTGCAAGGCTCGTGTGCATAAACCACAGATTATCCCCGATTAATATGTTGCGAGCCTCGCCGAAATGGCTCACTGTGTGTTAAAGGCAGTGCAGTAGGTCAAATGCAGATAGGATTTCTCTCTTTACTGTGCGGTTAAACGGGGCAACCCAACTCCTCCAGACCGGCCCAGGACAGCTGTTCTCTTCGGGGTTAGATCAGATGTTTCCTCCGTGGGGGCTAACTCGGCTGCTGGAGATGGCCTCTGTTTGGATTGGCTAATGGTGGAGTTATGAGGTTGGCAGAGCAAGATCGTTGGCTGCCCGAGAATCTACCGATCGGGCCTAAAAAGAACGGAGAGAAAGGGCACCGTCATCTCTGTGATGAAATCCTACGCTTGTCTACTTACAGATCTCGAAAGAAAAAGACAAGAAGGCAAGGGAGAATTCCAAGAGGGGAAGATGAAAACGCATGCAGCGCCGTTTTCATCTGATGCAGTGTGTAATTTAACCACGGGAAGTGCTTCCCTCCCTTTCACCGAGCCTTCAGAAAGAGCTGTGATTTAGTCTGACGGGGAGCCTGTCAGTTCCAGCAGCCTTTGAAACCGCTTTTTTTATTAGAGAATCTCAATTACTCAGTCGCCGAGAGGGAATTAAAACTCTGAGGCCGTTCTGGCACTGAAGGCACGAGTGCTTCTCAATCAGGTCAGAGGGCTCTCTTGAGTACCGCCTCTTGATTTTACATTTCATCTTTGTTGTCTTGTTGTTTTTCTTCATCCCGTCCTTGATTGTATTCACTCTTTGATCTGTTTTTCATCATCAAACGGGGGCGAGACCGGTATCGATCCTCGGTCCTGTCATCCCACCGAGGCGTTTGCACAAGCGCCCATTTGAGTTTCAGCTAACGTTCTTCCATCAAGCCGAGGCGTCCGCAGTGGATGCCTGTGTTAATTAGGCCCGTGTCGTGTCAGGTGGGATTGGGTTGGGAGCGTGAAAAGGCAGCTCGCCTCCCTCGAGCGCTCCCGCTGCTTGCTGGCATGTGGCAGGGAAAGCGAAATTAGTTTAGCGCCGTTATTGGAAGGGCACAAGTACCTGAGTCTCAGGGTAATGAAAAGGACAACCTGTTCCAGAGCCGCTCGAACATGGTGTTTTTGGGTTCTTGCTTTACCTTCAGCGATATTTGCCAAAGACGAGGGGAAGCACAATTTAATTACGCTTCTCAATAAACAGCTTCTCTTCAGGCATATTGATTAGTTATCCATCAAACGACATCAAAAACAGAACTCAAGCATGTGCGGCACGTCCATGTCTGGCTCAAATCAAAAGCTTTGTTTCTTTGCCTTCGGTGTTTGAATGGGGAACAGACAGAAGATTTCTTTTTACTAAATTATAGCGCAGTTTCGTCATTCGGTTCCTAATTAGGTTGCATGTGAGAACCGTGACAGTTGCTTGCATCATCAGCCGTGTTGGGATATGAATGAGTTTTGTAAAGCTTTGGCTTTTCACATTTATTGGCAACGTCAAAAACCCATGGCAGGTTACACTAATGCAGCGGCTCGCTGGTGTACGTATTTTAACTAGTAAACGATTATATGATTTAACTGCAGGAAGTAGATTTCCCCGACCTCAGCGAGATGCGAGCATAGTGTGGAGTCAAACTTCAAAACATTAGACATTAAACTTATAATATGATACCTTAATTTTTAGCTGTTTTCAAAACGAACGGCAGCATTTTATGTTAATTTATTCTGTTTTTGCCTTAATTGACACAAAAACATGAAATGCTTTCATTGTGTCATGGCAACTACATATGGTCAATATGTTAACGTGACGTGTGATTGACTGGAACTAGTGTTAATTTTGTCAGCCATTTTTAATTTAGTCTTAGTTTTAGTCTTAGTCTTTTAAATTAGTCTTAGTCTTGTCAAATGTGCTTTTTAGTTATTATCATATTTAGTCAAACTTGTCCTGTTTTTGTTTAGTCAAATTTTAGAGCATTTTAGTCAATGAAAACCTTTCGTCACATTTTCTCATGCTGTGTAATAGTTAATCTGATAAAGAAATTATTTATTTTTTGCTCAAAATTATAATTGAAAAGATAGTTGTCATTTGAGAAATTTATTTTTTACATTTCAGGTATTGCACTTTCACCAATAAGCACATAGAATGAGGACTCATACACATGGTTTATTTGACCTCATCTAGTGTACTGATTTATTATAGGCTATTTAATATATAAATTAATATCAAAGACTTAGATGTCCACTCTCTCTGTCTACATTATGAAAACTGGTAAAAACCAAAAAATATTTTAACAGTAAAATTCTTAATTCCAATAATTCCAAAACAGTCGAGATCTCGTGACAGAACACAGACTGGCTGAACAACACTTTCATTTAAGCTGAACATCTCACATGGAGATCGCTGAACTTCAGCTTACTTGTTTGTCTGTGTTTTCAGATCATCGTCGGCGCTTACGCAATGAAGAACGAGCGCGTGAGCATGGTTGCCAGATTGCAAAAATAAGCAAAACACTCGGCAGAAAATTTATCCTTTTAACAGAGAAACACTGATTTGAACTCTTGATATCTGGCAACCGCACACATGAAAGCTGGTGTAGTAGAGGCGTGTACAGCACTCTGCAATATTGTTTTGTCTCTTTTTTTTCCGATGAAAATAAAAAGAAATTTTAGTATAGTTTTTATTTAAAAAAAAACAAACATTTTAGTCTCGTCTTTTATCGTCAACGATATTGCATGTTGATATAGTCAGTTATAATTTTTTGACCTTATTGTCGTCTCGTCATAGTCTCGTCTTAGTCATGGGAAAAAAGCTCCTCAACGAACATTTTTCGTCATACTTTTCATTAACAAAATTAACACTAATTGGAACTCCCTGAGATTGGAAGTGGGACATTTAAACTTGGATGTTACCTCTTCCGACCTTGTCTGGAACGTGGCGTTTTAACTCTTCAGGAAGTCAAACAATCAATTAGTGTTGTCAAAAGACCCGGTATTTCGGTACCAAGTCGGTACTAAAAAAATGAAAACGTTACGGTA
>NW_015558640.1:296851-297899 GCF_001515605.1 Sinocyclocheilus anshuiensis
GCGGGTCTAGTCGACTAAACGGTACAGCTCCTACTAGTCGACACTGAAAACAATAGTCGATTACACGACAGAAAAAAAAAACATGATTTTATCATTCAAATTACCATAATTTTAACATTGCATTAAAACATTTTAAATAACAAGTTAAAATAAACATTTGATAATTAATACATTATTTTTAAAAGTTTATCTGGGCGGAAACTACATTTTTACCTCAGACCTCACATGCGTTTTCTTCGTGCCAGTTGCGGCGAGTTCAAAAATGACCAGACGAGAAGGTGTGGGATTATTTTGAATTAGAAGGAAACGGAAAAGTTTTGTGTAAACTGTGTAATGTCAAATTGTCTTACAATAACTCTACTGGAGCGATGCGTAATCATATTCAATACAAGCACGTAGGCGTTAGCTTAGAGGCTGGCCAAAGCCAGCAAATGTCAATCACATCATTCACTACAACCCGTCGGTGCTGCGATCCCATCCGCGCCATCTATTCTTCTAACGAATACCCACTTCGGTGGTGGTGCGGGATGTCCAGGCGCTTTCTGAAACTCTATCGGCTTGCTTTTCGTTATCTCTGCGTGCCTGCGACTTCAGTTCCTGCCAAGCGCGTTTTTTCAAGTGCAGGAATTTTATTGTTAATCGCCTCAGGTCCCGTCTTTCACCAGACCAACAATCATAGGCGGAGTTTCACTTTTATGCGTGGGGGGGCACCCACTGGCAGACGAGCCACGAGCACTTTTTTATCTGTTCTACATTTCATGTATTTATGTAACATATTCTACATTAAAAAAATAAATTTAGAATGAACAACTGCTGTACAAAGAGTAAAAAATAAATAAATAAATAAAACATACCTAATGCAGAAAAGCCGCTTCTTTTTCCGAATTGCGCAGATGACCTCTATCTTTCTTTCATCTCTTCTGATCAATTTTCAGTCAAATCGTTTTCTGTGTGCTATATCAGAGCTAGAGCCCTGCATTTCAGCTCAGGCCCGACGGGCCGCGACTTTTTTACGCCACTCGGGCTGGGCTTCGGGACAATTTTCCCG
>NW_015558640.1:298149-298525 GCF_001515605.1 Sinocyclocheilus anshuiensis
AGGAAAAAATTGCCGCGCTGGTGGAAACAACACGAGACCGTGCTACCGAGACTGTAAGAGCGGCTAGACGGTGTTTCGTGTCCAGCAGCAGCAGCATGTATGGTGTGTGCCGTCAGCGCAACTGAACAGTTCTGCGTTCAAATGCACGTAATAGGCTTAAGCTTGCCGCAAAGCATCGGCAAAAGTAATTACCATAAATGTGTCCGGGGGAAACAGTAAGGAGATATTTGAATTATTTACTAATAAACTAGTGTTTTCTGAGTCGGTGTCGCAAGGATGAAGTGGCCGATCCTGACTCGCAATTTCCTCATTAGACGCGCCTTTAGAGAGAAGTGCATCTTTACGGATTATGATTATAATGAAAGAGTTTTTGTTT
>NW_015558640.1:298760-299325 GCF_001515605.1 Sinocyclocheilus anshuiensis
AGGCGCTTTCTGAAACTCTATCGGCTTGCTTTTCGTTATCTCTGCGTAACTGCGACTTCAGTTCCTGCCGAGCAAGGTTTTTCAAGTGCAGGAATTTTATTGTTAATCGCCTCAGGTCCCGTCTTTCACCAGACCACGTTGATAATTTCACTGAACAAATGCATGGTCTGAGTAAGTAAAATGGGCATTGTTGCATTTTGTTTTTAGACGATATAACCTACACGAAGTACGTTTTTATGCTATTTCTTGATAAACCTTCCTATTGTTTTTGACTTGTGCTATAGCTTATATTTATTTAGTACATTTTTAAATTAATGTAAAAACTCAAATGAATTGTAAAACTGAAAGTATTTTTTTTAAAAATTGTGTTCAGCATGGTGGGCCGCATTTGAATTCGTGACGGGCCGTGGGTTGAGAACCACTGGCTTAGAGGCTGGATAAAGTCAGCAAATGTGTCAATCACGTCATTCACTACAACCCGTCGGTGCTGCGATCCCGTCCGCGCCGTCTATTCCTCTAACGAACACCCACTTCGGTGGTGGTGCGGGATGTCCAGGCGCTTTCC
>NW_015558640.1:299388-321061 GCF_001515605.1 Sinocyclocheilus anshuiensis
TACGTTTTTAAAAGCCGTTTTAATGCTATTTCTTGATAAACCTTCCTATTGTTTTTGACTTGTGGTTTAATATGTTGGCTAACGTTATATGAAGATGAAGAATTCTGTCAGGCTATTGATTGATTTTCCATTGTTCTGCATTTCCCCAGCTGATTTGAATAAATAAGCTATGCTTTGGCTTATGTTGATATGCTCTTCTTTTTTTTCTTTTTAACGACCACCTAAAATGAAATGATGATAACGCGAGGCAAGTGTGCGGCAAGCGGAATTCATTGAGGGATTTGACAGTGTGATTCATAGATTAAGTATTTCAAATATAGGCTATAATATATGCTACATGCACGCACAGAGGTTTTTTTTCTTACCATCTTTTGGGGGTTTCTTGCTTTTCGACTAGTCGGATACAAAACTTTCGTTTAAACGACAGTCAAATTAGTCATCACGCACATCCCTACTCTAAACGTCAAACTCCAATGGCAGAAAGTATTTGAACCAGCAGTCAACTGATATGGACGAAGAATGGGAGCTCTGTGTGCTCAGGCGCTTGCGTGTTCAGTGCTGTCAAAATAAAAGTCCTGCACACCGTCAAAATAAACATCCAAGTTTAAAGAGTAGTTAAGTTGTCATGCAACTACAGTTCTGACATATCTGGCAAAAAGGAAAAATTTTTGGCTGATTCCAATAATTAAAAAATGCTAAACAAGGCCAACATATCGGTCGAACCACTAATATAAACATCCAGTAGCTCCGCCTTTAATTAGGTAAAATGCTGTTATGGTAGCTCAGAAATCATTTAAAATAACATTGATATTGTGTTGTGGCATTTCATTGTTGTTTGCATTAATCGCCTTCAAAAATGGCATCTTTCGAAGTTCTACTCTCAAAGCTTTTCATAGTGCCAAGAAAAGCAAGGGACTGATGAATGACTGTGATAGTGGAAGTCCGTCTTATCTTGGGTTCAAACGGCAGACGTTTGGAAAGCTTCCTGCAGGACACACTCCATGTTCCCTGGTGGAATGACGGATTACAGCAAACCACTGATTAGTGTCCTCTCATTCAACCATCTGTCTCCTCGGCTATTTAAGATGCAGCTCAAAGACGGACTCATCGTTTTCAACTTAAGTAGTGCTTAGTTTTATTAGACGACCGCCAAACTGTAGTAGTGCAGTTAAACCAGTTTGTGGTTCGTACTGTCTTTTTATGTGACCTCTTTCGAGTGTAATGGGCAATGACTTTGACCTTTAATCGGCGTCTCTCTGTTCTATTTCTGTTCCAGACTAAATTAATAATGTAGAGCTTTTTAGTCGAACTAGTTATCTGTGTTTGTTTATGGGTTGTTTAGTGTTCTTAAGAATCTCTAATGGAAAACAGATTTTAAGCCTCTTTGACATTAAAAAGGTTTCTGTTTCTATTTAAAGATCAGTGACATTTGGTTGATTGTGTGTAATTCATGTCGATGGAAAGTGATTATAGTGACTTAAGTAGTGAGTAATTTGTAAACTGCATATTGATGAACATCTGACATTTGTCATGTTTTAAATATTTGTGCATAATATCATGATGCTGGTAAACTTTTAGGGACTGGTCTGGATGGCTGACTGTTTAACAACAACTAGTTTAAATAATGAGTTTATCATTTATCTTGTTTTAAGAGGATTAATTTAAATGCTGAAGGTTTAGCATGCTAACAGTGTACAACAACACTGAGCATGCTAAAATCCTGTCTGAGATGTTGCACCTTTAAGTTCATCTTTAAAGCACCATTGCTTCAGCCATCAAAACACTGCTTATACAACAATTAATGTACAACAATAACTTTCAATTTTGTTAATTACAAAATTACAAGAAATGAACACAGTATGGTGATTTGTTTTGCATTTTGCTTTTTTATGCAAGACTTTTTGCAGCATCATGTGTGTATGTTTGCTTTTTAAAACTGATTTAAGATCCTTTGGCTTCGGATCAAATCTTTTGTGCTTAGTCCAACTGAGCTGGACATCTGACGTTTACATGTTTTGAATAATTGTCTGTAATATTCTGACACTGTGGTTAACCTATAGGGATGAGTCTACAGGCTGAGTAGTTAAGTTGTCATGCAACTACAGTAGTTGACTAGTGAGTTCATAATTTCTTTATTTTCTTTCATTTCTTTTTAAGCTGAGATGCTGAGGTTTTCGCATGATGACTGCATGATATGCTTGCAACCGTAATTGTAAATGCACTGTCAACATGCTAAAATCATGTTAGCATGCTTTTCAGATTCAAGATTTAATTTCAGTGTCGTGAGCATTGCATTGCATTCAAGCTGCGTTAATGTTGTATGTAATGAGTTCAACTTTAAAAACTGATTTTAAAGACCCCAGTGTTATGATTTAATCTGTTGTGAACCGTCTAGTCTAATTATAGTGCTGCCTTAAAACCAACCAGTCATTCAGACAACCCACAACTAGTTGGTTTTGAAAATATATAGTTTTGCACATCTTTAATGTTCACTTGTGAGGAAATTAATAGCAGTGCTGTTTAGTCTCAAAGCGAGTGGCATGTTTGAGTCAGCCTGATTCCAGTCATTCGTTGAGCTTTGATGTCAATCTGTCAATGAAGAATGGCTCTGTTTCCATGTGTGTTATGATGCAATGTCTATTTGTGAATAGGGATGCGCCGATCCGATATTCATATCGGGTATCGGCTCCGATAGTGCCATTTTTCTTGGATCGGGTATCGGTCAGAGAGAGCCGATCCAAATCCGAGATTTTTTTATTTATTTATTTTTTCTCGATTGTGCGAATTATTCTCTGTTACTTCTGAAGCCATACGATAGCTTAATGTGAGCTACATATGAATATTTAAGTCCTTACATTAAAGTTCACACAAACTCTTTTCTCCACTGTGGCTGTCAGTCATTCGTTCAGCCTTTAAAGTTTAAACCCTGGTCGCGTTCGGTTACAGCAGTCAGCTCAGTAAAGCTCTCTCCAAGATCATTCTGCGTTCCCATTATACTAAGAATGATTATCAGTTCCACACACAGAGATATAAAAATTACTACATTTATTTAAATGAGGGAAAAAAACTTCACTGGTATCGGAGCGGAATCGGTATCGGCGAATACCAAACCCTAGGTATCGGAATCGGTATCGGAGGCAAAAAAGGCGGATCGGAGCATCCCTATTTGTGAACTGATGGTGACCATGATTCAGCTGAATTTTTTTTTGTCCCGAATCATCTAAAATGTAGTCTAAAAAGATTACTCGCCATGTATTTGTAATTAATGTGCAGTGGTACAGCTTGCAAAACCTTTTTTTTATCTAGGGCCTTGACAGGATTCTGATGTTATTGAAACACAATATTTATTCACTTTGAGAACTGAAAATTAAAGTCAGCCTTTCTAAACCTGTTTTATAAGAGCAGTGTGCTTGTCAGATGGTATTTTACTACATTTCCTAATTTCTTACATATTTCCTTGTCAGGACCCTGAGGCTTGTGTAAATGCGCTTCCCGACCACCTCAGTCGTCTGAGAAGGTCAGACCTCCCTGTGGCGTGCTTGGGCCGCTGGCACTAAGATGTCCCTCAGTAGTGGCACTGCAGGCGGGAAAGGTGTGGACTTGAATGCAGTGGACACTTACGACAGCGGGGATGAGTGGGAAATTGGTGTAGGCAACCTGATCATTGACCTCGACGCTGACTTAGAGAAAGACAAGCTTGAGATGTCGGGCACTAAAGACAGGGACGGAATGGCTGCTGCCTCGAGTGCTGTAGCGGCATTGCCGGGCAACATCAAGTTTATTAACCCAGTGCCTCCTCCGCCGATCAAGGACAGCAAATCCAAAGCTAAGCGTAGTAAGAATTCCAAGGACAGTAGCAAATCCTCAACTCCTGATGGGGCCAAGAAGGACGCCCAGGGACGGGCCCAAAACGAGGCCACTGGGCCAACCGTGGGAAGCGGTTCCACAACTTTACCTTCCGGGAAAGGTTCAGATAAAAGTAACAAAGCCTCTCGTAATGTTCAGAGTGGAAAAAAGGACAAGGAGGGTTCTGGAAAAAGCAAGAAGGAGAAAAATGAAGGGGTACAAGCTGGGAGCGTGCCCTCGGAAAAGGACCCATCGGCCCAGGTTATGCCTTTAGGCCAGGCACGCAATACCCCATTTGAGGGGACGCAAAATTCGGACCTTGTTGGTGCTGAGCAACTAGGGAATATTACCCTCGATACCACTGGAATAGTCACACCTTTGGCTATCAAGAGCGAACCAGAAGAAGTGGAAAATAATGATTGTAGGACCATGAAGAAAGTGAAAAGTGAAAAGGTGAGTCCACTGGTGTTTTCATTGCTCTTCCAACAGGAAACAAGCATTGCATTGTCTGGTGTTCAGTTTGGTTTTAAGTTTGTGTTTTATATAAGAATTTGCTTGAGTATTATAAACAGTGATTGTATAATGCAGTAGAAGCTGCAAGCTAATGCTGTTCCAAATGTTAGAAATTGACAATGACTTGGTACCTGACATATCCTGGTGTGCCAATTTGCTGGCTGCATTTCATTTGGCACTAGTCCATTTTAAAGTGCAGGAAACGAGGCATGCTTAGCTCGGTGGTCTCGATGTCCGTTTAGTAATGCATATAGCTCTGCCAAAAGAGATTTAGGACAGAGGCCAGATGACCAAAGATACAAGACCATCAGCTCCCAGAATTGTGTGTACTTCCATAAAAGTTCTTATATGAATAAAGGAATTGTGTATAAGTACAGCTGTAATGCTAATAAGTTTATCGTACCAATTGTTGTTAACCAGATAACCATCTTGCCAACTGGTTAAGCCTTAGTCTCTCATGTTACTGAGCTCAGGTTAAGTGTGAGATATCATCTTATATTTACATGCTTTTTTTTCTGTCTGATTGAAGTTCTTGTTGCCCAATCTTGTTTGTATTTAGTTGTTGGCCGATTGTAGGGGTTTTCTCGATTATTCTTTGCACTCAATTATTGGCCTACTAGTTCCTGGCAGCTGGTCTAATTTGTAGCTTGATCTTTCATGTTAAAACAAGAATCCATGCCTCAACAGATTGTTCTTAGAAGAATGTAGTGTTCGGCATATTCCCCACAGTAACACACGCTTTCTTTTGCAAATATGAGATACAAAGATAAGCGAAAACTAATGTATTAGTGTTCTTTTAAGTCATTAAATTCTGAGAACTTATATTGCACTGCTTTTAGTTGAACATTGACTAAGGCTTGTGCATTACAAACTGAGAGGGTAGACTAACGTATCTGCTTACAACAGTTCTGTGAAATTCCTTGCTAGTGACTCAGTCAGTAGTTGTTCATACTCACAGCATTGTGTTCCCTACATAGTGGGCCTCCGGGGAGCCATTGAAATGTAACACTTGGACTCCTTGCTTACTCTCAATTGTGACGGGCAGCCAAATATAGGCTACAGGAAAGGTTTTTTTTAGACAGAACTGATGGTGATCTATTTTATAATGTCCTTGGGAAAAGATTTTTGGTTAACTACGGCTTGACTTTATGAAGTTAAATATTTTTAAACAATTTGACCTTGTTTGTGTGTGATTTCAGTAAACACTATTCCCTTTTTTTGTCCAAGAATGTAGGTTAACAACGGTGCTGTCTAATTTCATTGTGTTCCTGCATGTCACCAGCAAAGGCAAAGTCATGGGTTTGATTCCCAGGGAATGCTGAAAGCTGATGAAATGCATACCTTGAATGCAATGCAAGTCGCTTTGGATAAAATTGCTTGCCAAATGCATAGTAGTAAATTTTATTGTAAATTGCATTGTGTTCACTAAGCATTGACATTTGCATTGACTTGCATTGTGTTCCTGTAGCTCAAATAGTAGAGCAACGCCAAGGCCATGGGTTCGATTCCCAGGAAATGCATGAACTGATGAAAGGCATACCTTGAATGCAATGCAAGTAGCTTTTTTGGATAAAAGTGTCAGGCAAATTCATAATAGTAAATTGCATAGAGTTCGCTAAGCATTGTCATTTGCGTACTTGCAATTCTGGCCTAATTCTTAAGTTGAAATGTTAATCTTTTTTTGTATTCTCGAGGGTAGTTTTCATGTTTGATTCTGTTCTGGTGGTTAGAAGAGTGATACTGAGCTTTGTCCCTGGTAGAAACCTTTCTGTTGGCCCTATAGTGCTCCACGACCAATGGCCCCCATTCATGGCTTCCTCTGACTGCTGCTATTGTCTTCTGGTACATTCCTTAAACAAGCACAGGGGGTTCACGCGGGGCCTCAGGGGGAGGGACGACAACAGCTCAAACAAAACACAAAATACCTTTTCCTCTTGCCTCTTAACAACCAGATCTCGAGGTGTGAGGAGGGGATGCTATTGAGTGTCAGGGAGGGGAACCAGACCGGCTTTTCAAGTGGCTCTAAAGTGGTTTCACATTTCCACATCCCATGGTGCAGGTGGGGCGCCGTGGGCTTGAGCCATCCGACGGCAGGCAAGGCTGGTTTTCCCACATCGCGTGGCCGTGCAGGAATGCAGGAGCGACAGTACCTGCTGCGTGCCCCTGCCGGACTAGCATATCCACTAACACTGCACACACAGTCGTTATCACCCTGAGAATAACACAGGCTAATTTAACCCCTCTCTGCAGTCATTTGACGAGGGGAAGGGACCTGCTTTAACAAGGCTTTTTTAGTCGTGGACTGAACCTGTATTTGATATATATGGTGATGGGCTGTGTAAGTGGCAGTGCACCGAACAGAATCACGCTTTTGTCATGCTAGGTCATGATTTATTGTATTTAAACCTTAAGGTGATGATTTAGTTTAGATTATCTTTTGTGGTTTTCGTAACTTGGCTTTTGGCTTTTTAGCTATGTTTTAAAGTGTATGCAGTCTTTATTTTGTCATATGTTTTAAATAAAAAAATGTATTGCTTATTTGCCCATAATATTAGTATAATTATTGGCTTATATCGGCCAAAATTGTAATATTTGTGATTCCCTATTTATTTTGAAAAATGTATAAAAAAACATAAATATGTGTTCTATTTATTTAGTTGTTATTATTATTATTAGTTATCATTATTTTTATTATTAATTTGTATTTTTATTCTATTATCAAATTATTTTTATTTATTTTATTTATTTATTTTAAAAAAATTTTGCAGTGGCACTCCTGGTCATTCCTAATCTTCACTATTTGACTAATCAAGTCATGCTCTTTTTTTCTCTCTCTCTCAATGAATATCCAGTTTCATTCAGAAGCAGCTCAGGTTACAGCAGTTTTATGAGTTGTGAATGCCGTTTCACATTGAACGTATTGCAAAGAACATATCTGTACTGTTGACACTAGACTTGTGCAGGTATTCGGTAATGCGATATATCACGGTAATGAATATGCATGATATTGTTATCGTGGGCTCTTCTAAATACCCACTCAAACCATTTGCTCGTCTGCATCCCATAACATCATTCGTTATATCCGCGTTGATTCAGCAGTCTGCATCCTGACCCTAAATATAGTGGCGATCGCTATGAGTCGGTGGAAGTTGCTCTCAGTTGCTCTCGGCCCAGCAGCGAGATCAGAGCTCACTGTCATAACTCTGACTGACATGAGTTGCTAAGTTTATTGCTCCATCGGATGGCAATCCAGGAAATCCTTTCTGGGGGTTTTGTCGGGTGTGCGAATGTTTAATATTGAGATCTTTGCTGCCCATAAACTGTTTTCCAACATCTGGAACTCTGCTTGAGGCGAAAACAGGCCGGCCATGGGTTCACACCCTTTCTGGCCGTTATTATTGGCTCAAGCGGGGAATTAGCTGCCGTTGTAGACTACAGCTCAGTGGATTTGTTAGACGGCCAGTGAATAAACCATCTCAAGATAATCCAGATTTAAAGATCTGGGTGTGATGCAATGCTTTTGTCTGCATATTATGGTATCGCCACTTCAGAAAAGCCACTTGGAAATGGAGTTTATTGCATTTTATTGTTTTCGTTTGTTTCAGTACTTGATGTTAATGTGGTTTTTGTATTTCCAAGTACCAGTCAGATTTTCTTCAGGAAATGTAATCTAGTTAAACCACACGATTCTATTACTTGACTGTTTTTGCCGCTAGACGTATTAGTTGTGCTTGTAATTAATTAAAAGTTTTAACTTGGGTATGTTGTAAAACCATACAAGCTTTTTCTCTGATTGTTTGCTTTAAGTATTGTTACTCTAAAGGTG
Source organism: Sinocyclocheilus anshuiensis (assembly GCF_001515605.1). Lineage (NCBI taxonomy): Eukaryota > Metazoa > Chordata > Actinopteri > Cypriniformes > Cyprinidae > Sinocyclocheilus > Sinocyclocheilus anshuiensis. The sequence continues at coordinate 307,574 of NW_015558640.1, forward strand.
ACTTTTTTTAGTCCCGTCCCTCGGGGTCTTAAGCGTTCAAGAGTGCACATTCGTAATCACCCGGAGACGCATTAAGCTTTTCTTCGAGCTCTTCTTGGCAGCTGTTTTTGTTTCCTAGAACCTTATCAAAACACACCAGCTTTGGCGTAAATGCCCGATGCGTTATGATTAGTGTGACGTGCCGCGCACTTATTTTTAAACCTCGTCAACAGAAGCGTCACGGTAACAGCGCAGTGGTATTTCAGTACCGATCTGTCAACCCCACGCTCTGGCACGCCTTGCTCCATTTTAAGGGATGCTGACAGGAACACGGATTGATTTATAGTTTCTCTTTTTCTCCCTGTCAGAGGGTTGATCTTGTGCTAGTAAATACCCAGGTTATTTTAAGGTTTCATTATTTGGTGGAAACCAAAGGCGATCTTCGTATTGCAGGGCTTTGGCTGGTTCGGATGGCTGTAGTTTTGGCGTAATCCTGGCTGACATGTCAACAACAGGATTAGGTTTATCGTTATGTGATGGCGTTCTCGCTCTCTTTTGGAGACTCTACACGTTGGAGTGTCTTCCTTTGAAAACTTCACATTTGGTTGCTTGTTTTGTCTGGGCGTAATTGCTACATCCTCACCAATAAATCCAATGGGAGATAAAGACAGGGATGTGGGAACCGATGAATCGTGATGGCCTTTCCCCTCTCTTTCTCTCTCTGAGTCTGTTTTACTGCTTTGTGATTCAGCCATTAACTCTAACAGTCAAGTCATCTCTTTTCTTTATAATTAAGCGGTGTTTGCTGAGGCAACCATCACTGTTACTATAACTCATGCTTGGTGATTTGAACAACATCATTGATTCCAGTGTCAGCGTAAGAGGTGGGGTTGGGAATTAAGAACTAGTCTCATTCAGAACCAGTTCCGTTTGTTAAAAAATATTGGTCCTGAATGATTTTCATAACGTTGGTTTTTGTTAACCATTCATCCAACAGCACAACCAGTGGTGTCTTATACATGACCAAATCACTCTTTTGAACGATTGTGTTTAATTGTTTTCAGTGACAGCCTGGCATTTTGTTCAAAATCAATCCAAAAGACCCATGATTCAGTTTTAAATTAAAGTTATCAGTTTTAGTTTTAAATGGAACTTTTCATTGAAATTTTTTCAAATGTTACAGACAAAAAGTGTTTTTGTGTAATGCTAATTATATGGGTGATTTGCTCCTTCAAAAACTAAAATAAGAATTTTAGTACTTCGCTTAATCATTTAAGGAGATGGAATTATGAGTAATAATTGTAGAGGTCCTCTACGAATTGAGAACTGGTCTTACTCAGAACCAGATTTATTTAATGAAAAATATAATATCTCAAAATTAATGTCCATTTTTTGTTCTGTTCATTATAATGTTGTGTTGCCTTCACTTGTTGCCTTTAAAACCATTGATTTTTAAAAAAAATTGTTTAAGTGCTTTTTTATTTAAACAATACAGAATTGCTTTAGTGTTTTTATTTAAGATTTTGTTAAAAATTTTTATTATTATTATTTTAGAATGGCACTTTTGGTCATTTCTACTTTTCGCCATCTAAATCAAGTCACCCTTAATTTATTTCATAAATACAGCTAGTGAATGGTTTGCATGAGACTGGTTTACGTCAACAATTCACACATGCAAAAATCACTACCAGTGATGTCAGATCGATTGACTCTTGAACTGATTCTTTTAAATGCATCAGGCTTGTGACTAGGTCTCAGATTCAAGAGTTTTAGTTTAGTTGTAATAAATAGTATTTTTTTTTATTTAATAGGCATTTTAATAGTAATTAATACAGAGTTTACTCTGTATTACCAAACTACTAAAAGAACTAGAATCATTCACTTCCTTGAGATTCCCATCCCTAACTGAAAGCCACATGTAATTGTTTTTATTTAATTTGTTTATTCATATTAATTTTTAAATTACATAAATTGACACATTCCAATCTACTGAATTGGGTCTCAAATGATCAAGCATTTGAATCTTGCTATGGTGGCGAGGCCTGCAAAAACCATCAGAGAAATGTGAAACAAAGCCCTTTCATGGCCGCCTCTCCCCTCCCTCCTGTTTTTCTCCATCTTTATTTCTCTCCCTCCTGTCCTCATGTGCTTGCTCTGTCTCTTAGTGCACGGCGAGCCGTGGGGGAAGGGAAGGGAAAAGAGAGTGAGAGAAAGCAGCTGTCCTGCGCTGTCAGCTAGTGCATTTCCAACGCGCCTCGTTCTGTCTCTCTGTGCGTGAGTAGTGAGGAGAGCGAAGGGGGAGGGTAAGATCCATCCATGCTGCTGCGAGGAAATGCGTTTTCAGTGCAGAGATGCCAGTGTTCAGTTTTCTGTTCTTTGCCATCAACAGTGTTTTAGCGTGTGCATGCATGTATGCGTGTGCGCGGTCTTGCACATTTGCATTAAGCCAGGGTGTGGTGGCCATGTTTGAAGAGGGCACATGAGAGGAGGAAGACACATTAGGCTAAGGCTACGTATACATGACAACGATGTAATCAAAAACGGAAAAGTTTTACCTGTGCGTTTTTAAAAAGTTCACGTATACACGACAATGTTTTCAAAACGATTCGCATTGGCCAAAAACGCTGTATTATGTATGCCAGGCCAGTAGTTGGCACTGTCACCTTGTTAGTAAACAGTACCTGTTGTCGTGTGTATATTATGCGTCTCCGCTGTTGGTTGTAATATTGGTGAAGTAAATCCACACTTTGCTGAAGAAGCATTAGCAAACTCTTGAGCAGCATCAACACTACCATGTACTCCACCATTGTTGTGTATGTTTGTTCGCGCTTGCCTTTAAAATCGACACGTACTGCGCATGTCAACATAACTAACACGTACTACACACGCGCATGACGTCACCGTATTCAAAGATTCCCGTATTGGGTGTTTACACAGAAACGATAATGTGGCGTTTTCAAAAACTTGCACTTTGAAACCCATTTTCAAAAATATGCGTTTTCAGTCCCCAAAGCGCCGTTGTAGTGTAAACGAACAGGCAAAAACGCATAAAAAGTTTCCCGTTTTTGGCTGAAAACGTTGTCGTGTAAACGGCCCCTAAGTTTTGCAGGTTTTATTTTTCATCACGTTAAGGTATCTAATTTGAAGACAACATTAAATCTTTATTTATAAATGTGGTGTAGTGAACGATTCATCCGTGTAGGGCTGCGTGATTAATCGAATGCGATTGTCATGCGCAATTTGATAGTAATGCCGGTTCTGTAATCAGCAGGAAATCATCATCACGTGCTTTCAGATGGAGCAGAATTTACTACACAGAGCCGTAGTTCACTGACAAGTTACGCAAAAAATTGCAGACGATTTTATTGCGCGATTCTGAAATTGAAGAAATCGTTCATGATAATGACAGCTGTTTGCGTAGCTTCTCAGTGAACTACGGCTCTGTGTAGTAAATGCTGCTCCATCTGAAAGCATGTGAAAATACCACATTTAATAACATATTTTTACTCCAAACTCACTTCATCACGTCAGTCGAGTGTTTGAAATAAATCCTTCTGTGAGATGATGTGGCTTCTTACACAGAATAAGGCACGCAACATATTTCATAGTATTTAAGCAGTGATAAAGGCATTGCATTTTAAATATACTGTATTTTAATGAAAATTATAATAATAAGAACTCCGATAAATATTGCCATAATCGTGTGTTTATTAGTCACGTTGAATCAATGAAAGCAGTTGAATCTTCTGTTTATTCAGCTGCAGCGATAGGCATTTTCTGGGTTTCTTCTGCGAGGCGTATTTGGAGTTTCAGCGCGAGAGCGCCCTCTGGCCTTCGGATGGAGATTTACTGCTGATCACAGAACTGTGCTTCACTGAAAGATACGCATGACAATCGCAGCTTCTGTCGAATCGCGATCTCGATTCCATTTCAATTTATCGTGCAGCCCTATATCCGTGCACTAATCTAAAGCAGGGATTCCCAAATTTTCTTTGTAAGCCAAACCCTTTTGACCTAATATATATTTGGACTAGGGCTGCACGTAGGGCTGGACAATAATTCAATATCAATATGTATCGCGATATAATTTTTTTCAATAACGGTGATATGAGCGCAGCTCGTCAGTGAACAACGGCTCTGTGTAGTTAATGCTGCTCAATGTGAAAGCATGCAGGTGATGGAGATTTACCGCTGATTACAGAACCGGCTTTACTGATAAGATGCGCGTTAAATATCGCATGCGATTAATCGTGCAGCCCTAATTTGGACTAGATTTGAAATTCAATTAATATCTCAATAACTTAACACCACATTCACGGGTCTCCAATCAGTCACATGACATGCAGGTAAACAACTACAATCTTTTTCGCAAGTGTTTTATTGAAGTTGGTTTTGTTTTAAAATGTAATTATTTACTTTATTTTTATATTTTTTGTAGCTTTTCATCAACTTGTGAACCCCTTGCAGTTCCCTCCTGAACCACTAGGGGTTTGCGAACCCTAGTTTGAGAAACTCTGATCTGAAGAATAAAATGTTTTTTGTAATATTTCACAAAATAAATTCACTTTCTCCACCTCTGCAACAACATTTCTCTCCTGCTGATGTAAGCAAGGCTGTGTGGGCGGGGCAGTGATGTCATTTCCTACTTTTAATACCTTAGGATAAAATCAAGTCCCTCCTGTCATTATTTCTTGCTAAATATTCAATTCGATTCAGAAGTTTGCCAAATTATTGAAGTTAAATGTGTCGAACACAATTTTGTGTTGTCATCATAAATAAATAGACATGTATTCACTCAAAACATGGGTAAAGAAATCTTTTTCGCAAGTGTTGTATGTTTTTTTTTTAATTATAAAATAATTTATTTAAATTTTAAATTTTTATGATTTAATGATTTAGCTTTTCATCAACTCGCAAACCACTTGCAGTTCCCTCGTGAACCACCAGGGCATTGCAAACCCTACTTTGGGAAACCCTGATCTGAAGAATGAAAATGTTTGTTTTTGTAATATTTCACAAAATAAAAGCAATTTTTTTCTCTTGCTGATGTAAGCAAGGCCGTGTGGGGGGGGCAGTGACGTCATATCCTATTTCACAAACCCTTTAAATAAAACAGCATTTCTTGCCAAGCACATGCTCTGGCTCAGAAATATGCAGAATTATTGAAGTTAAATGTGTTGAATGCCATTTCATGTTGTCATGCTCATTAAAAGTGTAAATAAAGAGCCAAATATTCTCTCAACACATGGCTAAAAAGAGAGCAGGACAGTGTGAAAGAAACCCATTCACGGCTTGTTTCTGAGATCAGCAACCTCCCTTTTCCTCATCCCAGACCGTTCCCGAGTTGACAGCGGCCAGGAAGCTTATACTCCATTAAAACAAAGCTTTTTCAGTTTGGAGAGGAGGGGAGGTCTGTCTTTTCCTGGAATGTCTTTTGCTCCTCCTGGGCTGAGGCTCCAAGTCTCTCTGTGTCTTTTCCGCAACAAGAGCTTTCTTGCCACACTGTAAATCCTTTGCTGGTGTTTACATGAGAGTCGGCAGTGACCTTTTCTCATATCATTTCTTTCCCTGTCTCTCACATTTGCGTTCCCCCCCCCCCCTCCTGTAGTCCCCCCTCCTGTAGTTCCTCCCCTTTCTCTCACCCCTCATGTAACTTTGGCACAGCGTCTCGGCTCTTGAACGGAGAGGCTGTTAAACTCTCTCACCGCACAATTTGTGAACGCTGCCCCTGGGTATTTTAGGCCCCTGGGTTAGCGAGCCAGGAAACGCCCATGCTCTCCCGTCTACGGTTCAAACAGAGAGAGAAAGAATCGTCTGAGCTGCAGTTATGAAAGCAAAGGACATCCAGACAACAAACACCGCCAGCTAGGAGGGTAAGAACTCGGGAGACAAAACTGTAGCGTTCAGAAAACGGACTGACTTGACTTGCATCCACATCGAAGGCATTTAAGCCATAAAACTTTCAATTGTACTGCAGTGCTAAAACATACTGAAATTTTCATTGTTTTCTCTCAGTGCACTAGTTCTGCTCTAACAAACCCGACATCCTTTGATTGAACGCAAACCGCAACAACAGGCTAATGTTTGTTGTGTTTCTTTTTGCAGGGAACGTGGTAATAAGCCAGAAGCGAACGGTGCATGTGGCGCAATTATTATCAGTAAAGATATCTACACTATAAGCTTTGTTGATAGAGCGATCGCTTCCAGTGTAGATTGAGATTATTGAATCCATCTGTTGAGCGCCGTTCACATCTGATTGGAACAGGAAGAGATCTTGAGACGCATTTTTTAAATTTTAACTAGTTTTAACGCAACCAGTGTTGCCAAGTCCGTGGTTTTCCCGCGGAATTGGGCTACTTCAACACTGTTGCCGCGGGTTGAAGCGACCTCAATAACGTGACATTTAGCCATTGGAATGCGAATTTTAATAGGGGAACCCCGCCAAAAAACGTGTATTTTACCCCACAGAACTCTATTTTTACCCTCGAAACGCTATTGTGCTAGTTTTGAGTAGCAATTGGGCGGGTTTTGTTGTGAAAACCTGGCAACCCTGAATGCAACACTAATGGTACGAGATGCTCACCGCACTGATGGACACAAGACATTGATAGACCAACATTTGTAAAAATAAAGATTATTTATTTACCCTTGTATTATGTTCGAAGTCTGGGTACGATTTTTATGTTGCAGGTCAAATTGATCCTAATTGGATTCGATACATTTCACCAAAAATCACACCATTAAAACAAAAAAGAAAATTAGGTAAACCTTAAACATTAACACTTTTAAAACTGTATTTAACTATTCTTTTAAACCTTATTTTTTCAAAAAATATGAATTTTATAAACAGCTTTGTAACTTTTAAATTATTGTAAATTTAATCTTTTTTTTATTATTTTTGTGCACAAAGATCATTAGTTTGACAAATACCATGCTTATACTGATAAAAAATTTACATCATCATTGCAGTCTACGATTATTTAGAATAAGAGCATCTGCTAAATGCATACGTGTAAATACCGTCAGATGGTTTTATTTTATTTTATTTCGAGTCTGTGCATCTGGCGTTAGCCATGAATTTGTTGGTTGAATTGACCTGCGAACATCATAATCGTAATAGAAACTTCGTACGAGCATCCCACAACACCTCAAGAGTGTTAAAACTTTGCAGACACTAAATAAGAAATTGTCACAAAATATCCTAGGTTAACCATATTTCCGACAGCTCAGTTTTGTGTTACGGTTCAAATTGACCCGCAACATAAAACAAGGGTTTAAACTACTACTTTAAGTTGCAGTCTTAATTTTTAGTGATAATCACGTTTTCCTAGCTCTTCAAAAGTTTTTGTTATTTAAATTGTTGGAGAACGTGCCCTAATTTTACTTGGACTGACTTCTCAGGCTTTAAACAGTCGCATGTCCCCGATAACCTCGTGAAATGTCTTTTCTCATGGGCTCCAGTTTACACGCTCATATTAGAACTGACGACTGTCTATAAATGGGTCAAGACGTAGGAACTTTGTGAGTCAGTCCATTGATTGTGTGCTGAAAGGAGAACATGAGCATATCTGTTTCATGCGCAATGTCTTTGTGCTTTTGTGTGAATGTGTGCCACTCCCCTCACAGATTCACACTGTTCTTGTGTGTAAACAGCGTGGTGTTAACCGAGGTCAGGACTGCACAAAACCACAATGTTTTATTCATCTGTTTACCTCACTCTCGCTCGCCTTCCTCTGCAATCCAGCCGCTGCAGGCTGTCACACGCTCAGACCGAGGAGGCCATTGCTTTGCATGCAAGCCTATTGGATAAGTCCAGACTGGCCCCCCTGCTTGTTTCTTTTTTTGAGCGAACAAAAAGAGAAGCCAGATGCATTGGCTTCATGCATTTTTTTTTCTTGCCTTTTGCTTTTTTCCACGAAATGTGAAAGCCTATATTTTCCTTTTTATTAATGTGCATTATTCATTTTTTATTTCTGTTTAGCTTTAATGCATTTTTTATTTCAGTTGTAGTAATTTTTAGTAATTAGCAACATTTCTAATAGTTTTTGTTACCTCATTCTTATTTCAGTTAACAGAAGCATATTTTTGTTGACGGTTCCTTCAATTCAATTTATTCTCCATGCAGACATCTGATTAACAGTAATAAAATCCATCTCGCACGCTCTCTATAAATGCTGAATATATGCCGTGTCTTCATGAACAGCAAGCCTTGTTGTGCGGATTTGCTTGAATTTACTTCCGCCCCCTTTGTGTTTGGTCTAGAAACCGAATCTGACATCAGATTATTTATCAGAGAACAATCAGTGCCTTTTAGGAGGAAGATATCACTTAATGCCCTGCTCAAATCTGAGCTATTTTTAAATAAATCCACAGCTGTTGAAGAGCTCTGAAAACCGCTAGGGGTTTGTGGGTAGTCATCTTTTTATAAGCCAATTTGTTCTCAGAGCCTGAGATCACAAGCTTTCTTTTCTTTTTTTTTATTTCTCTTTTTTTGATTCTCTCTTAAAGAAAATCAAATTTAATTTAAGATTAACGCCAGTCATTGTGTTAAGCAATTGTTTGCTAACAGACACTATGCTAATTGCCTGCTAATAAGAGTCTGCATTGAACCCCGTTTTCAGCATTAAAACAGCGTCTGGTGAACTGACCGCTAAAAGCTCTGGCTGGCGCTGCCCGTGTTCTCATTTACAACACAAACACACACACACACACACACACCTCGCACTGATAATGAGCTCGGCTGGTGTCATATCTCCCTCTGGTTCTGATGTATCTGCCCGGTCTGGTGATTGACTGTGGAAAAACTTTGCTTTCTCTCCGACAGGTACACTGACAGGTGCGCTGTCAGGTTAACAGCCATCCGGCGAGGCGCCTGATGAGGTCGGACTCGGAGAGAAGGCTGCTTTAATGAGATTACAGCATTGGTCTGAAAGTCTACCACTATTCCTAGGAAACAAGGGTTTTCTGAAGGGGTGTTTGCACAAAACGATTTGCAACAAAGCAACCTGAAGTCGTATTCAGACTTAGCGATGGTGGAGCACAACTCAGATTTATGCAGATGAGTTGTGTTGTGAGTAGTAACCAACAGCACAGATATGTGTCCCTGGAGCACAAAAGCAGTCTTAAGTCGCTGGGGTATATTTGTAGCAATAGCCAACAATACATTGTATGGGTCAAAATTATTGAGTTTTCTTTTATGCCAAAAATCATTAGGATATTAAGTAAAGATCATGTTCCATGAAGATATTTTGTAAATTTCCTACCGTAAATGTATCAAAACTTAATTTTTGATTAGTAATATGCATTGCTAAGAACTTCATTTGGACAACTTTAAAGATGATTTTCTCTATATTTAGATTTTTTTGCACCCTCAGATTCCAGATTTTCAAATAGGTGTATCTCGGCCAAATATTGTCCGATCCTAACAAACAATACATCAATGGAAAGCTTATTTATTCAGCTTTCAGATGATGGATTAATCTCAATTTCAAAAAATTTACCCTTATGACTGGTTTTGTGCTCCAGGGTCACATATTGAATTGCTGTCAGTGTGAATGTCCCTGTTGCGGAAGGCTTCTGGTTTTGGTAAGACAGACACCAATTATCTAAGTGTGTGGTGTATTTTTATTTTTTTTTGACTGCTCTAGACTGCAGACATTTGTGTGTGTGGCTCTGTATGTGAGCAAGCTGGGAAGGATGGTGAAGAGAAAACAGAGTCATGCCTTTTTTATGTTGTGTGTTAAAAATGCATCAGGCATAAATGTTTAAAGGCAGGTGCCAGTTCGGTTCAGGCTTTTGGAGAGTTTGCTGCTGCTCTCACCTCATCTCTCCTGACAGGACCCAAACTTTACCACCAGACAAACGTAAAGCTTTGAGAAATGCTATATGAATTCTCGAGAGATATGGAAGAGCTTTGTTTATAACCCTCGTTCCCCTTTTTTCTTTGTCTGTCTGAATTTTTTTTTGTTTTTTTTATTTAAAGGTCTAAAGTTTTTTTTCTATTTTTTTCTCTTCTGTGTGCATTTAAAAGATGACGACTGCAAACAGTAGGATAAATCCATTTTACTTGGCATTCTCTTTTTCTCTCTAAGGCCAGACACGCATTTTGTGCAAGTATGCAAATGCATATTATGCAGATCCATTGTCCTCGCCCCCTCTTCATGCTACTTTTCACATCTGAAAAAGTGTCAAAATGTATCATAGCATTACCATTTTTTGAACGTGTACCATAGTAATACCATGTTATTCTTTGAAATGCTTTGGTGTACAAAGAGACCATGGTATATGGATATGGTAATGCACCACACTGCTGTACTGCTGAAGTACTGTTTTGTACTGTTTCAGCCTTTCGGTTTTTAACCCATCTTTGAACTCTTCATTTATGTCAGTGACCTGTTTTTAGGTTTGCGTGTCATTTCTGCCAGACCTTTGGTTAACCTGTTAGTTGCTCTGCATTTTGCAGCCGTGCAGTTGAAAGTGCTGTTCTTATGAAATGCGTATGCTTACCTATTTGTGAAAGGTGGAAAAAGAACTTTCAGTATGACTGTGTTGCACAAATCTGAAAGCTCTGGCAAATTTCACTGCTGTTCCTCAATGTTATCTGTTCCTCTCTCCCTCCCTCTCTCTCTCTCTCTCTCTCTCTCTCTCTCTCTCTCTCCCTCATTCTCTTACTTAGGCTAATTGTCCTTGTATCCGTAGGGCCCTGAAAGTGCACTCGGGGGGAGGAATGAAGGGATTTATGAGGTGTTAGCATGAAGGGGCCCCCTGGCCTCCTGTGCACTGTGTGTTAGAGAATGTCAAGCGTTCTGTGAACTGCGTCGCTGTGAGAGCCGTTGCACGCAGTGACTGCTCAACTGTGGAATGTGTTTTCAGTTCACGGTTTATCTCCCAAACCTGTAGTTCCTTGGCTTACACCCTGAACTGTGAAACAAAGCGATAGTCTTTGTCTGTTTCTGAAGAAAAACACATCAGTTGTGAACAGTTGCAACAAGTAGTGTGACAGAAGCCACTGCTTTGAAAAGGAGATTTGTTTCAGTCCAAGTGAGTTTGAGAAAAGCCAAATGTGTGATTGATTCAGAATTTGAGCTTGAGAACTGAACTTCTATGAAAAGCCTCACCCTGAACCCCTCGAACTATTCAGAGTCCCGTGTGATTGCCGTTAACCTCCCCTCTCTTTCCCCAACTCAGCCGTGTCTCTGCATTCTGAATCCTCAACCTCTTCACTCCACCTACTTGACGGCTTTTACGCAGAGGATTAAACAAGGAGTGCTTTGGTTTCCACTTGGGGAACTGTGCTGGGGCTTGCGTTCCTGCAGCCCTCCATCGACAGCAGCCTGGGACACAAAGCGAGCATGTGTTCTCTGCCAAGGGACCTGATGGCATTTCTGGGCCTCTGAGTCTCTCTGGATTAGCGCCCTGGAATCTGGCTTCCTGGAAGCAGCAAGCCAGACGGGCCCCACCAGCGGTACCTTGTCACATGCTCGGCCATCCATCTGTAGACGCTCTATCAAGCCTTTGTGAAGAGGACCCTGTTCTGAACCGGCACAGATATTCAGGTATCTGCTCATTGTTTAATTCCAAAAAGTTATTCCAAAATACCGCAGTAAATGAACTCCCAGAAGAGCCACAGATCAGAGCTTTAAATCAAATGTCTGCCGGGCATTTGTAACTATGGTTACCAATAGACTGAGACGAGATTCTGAGAAGAGTGGAGGTGAACAAAGAAACATTGGATGTACTTTTCAGTTATGCAGAACTAAACCAGAATAACCTGTATAATGTGTTCCATATTTTTTGCCAAGAACTAGAGTTTAGACATTCTTTAAGTAACTTGACTTGAAGAGGTTTTACATGGCCTTCACACATTGTGCATCTTATGGAACAGGGTCAAGTGCATTTGGCCCACTTTATTGCCCTCATAATGAAACAAAAACACTAATGGGCTGTTACTGTATCCTTTAAAAGTTTCAAATGCATGACCTCAGGTTTTCTCCAGCATTCCACAGAGCTGCAGAGATGAGTTTCCGGCACTCACCCAGGGTTTCACGCCTGGCAGAAGAGGGGAGGGTTTGACCCCACAAATCACCACAGAGCTGCTTCCACCTTGGCCAGGGAGAGCAAATATTCCCACATCTATGCCACTGCATGTGTTCTGAAAAACCAGCAGCACTGCCTCCCACATCATTTTTGACATTCTTACATTTCATCGGGCTCTGCTGGTTGGTTTGAGGAGGATTTGTCCTTATTAGATACCCAGAGAGCCCTGTGGTTAAAACCACAATAGTTTTTCCTACCATTACTGGCAGAGCAAAGGTGCTGAGCCCCAAAAGATGAGCCACCTGTCATCATTTGTGCCTGAATTAACTTGTCTTATTTGCGGCCCTGTAGGTCAACTCCGTTTTGGATGCAGCCTCTCTGAACCCCAGCAACGTTTGCATTCGCAGAGTGTTTTCAGAAGTTTTTGGCCAGCACATATTCCTTGCTCTTTTTTTCAATCTGGATTGATTGAAGTCTTCACTGTCTTGCCCTCTTTCTCTCTCCCTCACTCCTTCTCTCTCTGTGAGTCAGAATTGATTGAAAGCAGCTCTCTCTCTCGCTCCTGGAGTGCTTGCCTGCAGGCTTCCCTCCAGAGTACACTTAAGGACTTTTCCACTCCTTCTGACAGGCATCAGTAATCAAGTCCTTGTCCTGATCCAGGAAGCGTGTGTTGATATTCAGGTCCTGCTGTCTCTCTCTGGCTGTCGCTGAGATCGGATCAGCATGCTGGTAATTCATATTCGAAACTGTCCTCGTGCTGCACCCTTCTCTGAGGAACCGTCAGAATAAATCTGGCTATTCATCAAAGTCCTGTAGATCTGCCCGTCTCAGCTTGGTGAAAATGGAGATGTTTAGACATATATACAGCAGATACATTCAGCTACTAAAATTCTGTTCATTGTGGAGTAGGGGAAATGCTTCAATGCATGAATATTTTATCAGCCCTCATTTGGAGTGACAGGCAAAAGTAGTAGCTCTTCTTTGTTAATCACATGGATGAGAGAGATATTAAAGCTTTTTACTTGACGTGCACTGACATCGGTGCAGTTAGGAAATGGATAATGAGCAAAAAAATGTCTGAGGAACGGAATAAGATGCTTTCCATTTCTTGCCCTAATGCCTGTTGAGGAAGGAAGGTTGGAAGGTCCTAAAGTTCATGTCATTCAGATGTCATTGGCTTTGTCTTGATTTGTATTCCAGGTTCATCAGCTGTGGGCACTTTTCAGGTGCTACGGTTTCCTCTTCCTCTCCAGGTGGAAATATTTGTGTCTGGACTTAAAGGGAGTAGTAGTAATGAGCTAGGTAGCAAATGAGATAAAACCTTACAAAAGTGAAGGAACAGGTAAGGCTTGTTGGCCAGCAACAGCTCTATGTCAATCCTCTATGGGTATGTTTTCTTCTTGACAATACCCCATAGATTCTCTATGGGGTTCAGGTCTGGTGAGTTTGCTGGCCAGTCAAGCACACCAACAC
>NW_015558640.1:321110-322268 GCF_001515605.1 Sinocyclocheilus anshuiensis
ACGTTGTCTGTGGTTCAGGAGTGGCTTAACAAGAGGAATACGACAACTGTAGCCAAATTCTTTGACACGTCTGTGTGTGGTGGCTCTTTTTGCCTTGACCCCAGCCTCAGTCCATTCTTTGTGAAGTTCACTCAAATTCTTGAATCTATTTTGCTTGACAATCCTCATAAGGCTGCGGTTCTCTCGGTTGGTTGTGTATCTTTTTCTTCCACACTTTTTCCTTCCACTCAACTTTCTGTTAACATGCTTGGATACAGCACTCTGTGAACAGCCAGCTTCTTTGGCAATGAATGTTTGTGGCTTACCCTCCTTGTGAAGGGTGTCAATGATTGTCTTCTGGACAACTGTCAGATCAGCAGTCTTCCCTATGATTGTGTAGCCTAGTGAAACAAACAGAGAGACCATTTTGAAGGCTCAGGAAACCTTTGCAGGTGTTTTGAGTTGATTAGCTGATTGGCATGTCACCATATTCTAATTTGTTGAGATAGTGAATTGGTGGGTTTTTGTTAAATGTGAGCCAAAATCATCACAATTAAAAGAACCAAAGACTTAAACTACTTCAGTCTGTGTGCATTGAATTTATTTAATACATGAGTTTCACAATTTGAGTTGAATTACTGAAATAAATGAACTTTTCCACGACATTCTAATTTGAGATGCACCTGTATTTTGTCTCTTTATCTTTAACTCAAATCAGGCTAACGTTTTAGGTTAGTCAACAAATAATAATAATCTTTATTTTCTATAGCGCCTTTAAATGTTACTTCTCAAAGCGCTTTACATAACAAATAAAACATAAAAATACACCTTATAAAAATGTATGAAAATAACATGCATTCAAAACACTTAAAAATAGAAATAATATAAAATTAAAATTGAGCTCTTGGTTACTTTTTGCATGTTTGCGTCAACTTAGCACAGCTAACAACTTCAACAGTGATGATGATCAACCTCAAAAGGAAGAGCTGTTTTTCATTGCACAGTGTGTGACTGTGTTTGAAGTAAGAACAGGGGGTGCAACAAATACTGACCCCTTAGCTTAGGAAAGGCCACATCAAAGTCTTCAAGTCTGTTCTGGAGGCAAGCCAGACTCTCACTCTTTCTCTCTCTCTCTCTCTCTCTCTCTGTCTCTCTCTTTCTCTCTCTCTCTCTGTCTCT
>NW_015558640.1:322282-336143 GCF_001515605.1 Sinocyclocheilus anshuiensis
TCTCTCTCTCTCTCTCTCTCTCTCTCTCTCTCTCTCTCTCTCTCTCTCTCTCTCTCTCTAAACCCAGGCACTCTGGGTTTTCATTTCCTTTTGTCTCTCTGCCCTGCAAATTGATCCCTTGGCTCTGGATGAAATGGTGCAGTTGTGGAGTTCTCCGATTAAACCCATTTTCCTTTTAAGAATCTGCCTCACAAGAGGAAATTGGGTTTTGTTCTGAGCCAAGAGAGCTGGTGCTTGCAGATTGCAGTAGGCCTATTTCATGGCTAAGCTCTAGAATTACTTCTGGAGTTCACAGGTGATTTTGACCTTAACCAGAATTTCAGAGCTCACGGTCAAACAACAGAGGTTATGGAATGGTTATCCAATTATCAGCTCAACCTAGCAGATGTTTTAGGGAAACCAAGAATATCTAAACTTGAGCTGGGAAATTCACAACCTCTTGACTTGAGTATGGCTCTTGTATTTAACCCTCTGGGGTCCGAGGGTGTTTTGGGGCCTGGAAAAGTTTTGACATGCCCTGACATTTGTGCTTTTTTCAGTTGCTTACAAACATTTGAATGTCTAAGTTTAATAACACCGTAATCAGCACAAACTGGGCTACAATAATATGTGAGCAGCATGTATGTACGTGATTGTGTTTTTGAGAAAACAACGTTTATGCGTGCTTAGTGAAAAACAAAAATTTTAAAGTCACTGAAATAAGGCCATATAACACATACAGAACATTTGTTCACAAGACTTTTGAGAACTGGATTAAATGCTGTATTACTCTTATATGTACAGTCAAGTATGAAGGAGTATTTTGGTTCTTTTCGCTGTCAACATTCAAATCTGCAAAAATTTCCACCGGCGGAACTGTCGACCCCAGGAGGTTAAGGCCTAGAGGAGCCCAAAGTTTGGGATCCCTTCTTGGAATTTGAAATCCACTGCAATCACGATGTCAGATCAATTAACAGACATCTTGTGATTGTTAACCCCATCAGTATTGGTGCTAGGTGGTTCAATGAATGCAGCACCTTCCCATAATTCCATGGCCTGTTGAATCTAGGCTCAAGCATGTGGCCAGAATTTCCTCTTAGCTCTGCAATGTTAGGCTATCTGTTGTTGTAACTTCTCTCTTTCCCCTCCTACTCTACTCTCTTTCTTACCCCTCCCTTTCTCCTGTCCTCTCTCATTTAGTTTTATCTGGGCATTAGTGGATTAAGTGCTTGAACTAACGAGGTCATCAAACTAAGGCTTCTTTCTGAGAAAGGCAGAGCGAGAGTGTGAAAGAGATTTTCTAGTTTCAGAGACCGTGTTGTGGATACGGTAAGAGCATTTCAGGACAAAGAGCCCTTTGTTGAAGGATGCTCATGGATTGGTGAAATGACACATAAACACTCCTCTTTATTCAGCCATTGCCTCACTCCCAGTGTCTCTCTATGCCTGTTCTTACCTGTCATTCAGAGGGGAGAAAACGTCCTTGGACTTGATGGGCAGCTAGGATTTGCCTAATGGTGATTGCAACCATTGCAGCTTGTCACAACTTTACAGGGGACCTGCAGCCCTTAATCTCCCTCCTTCTTGCTTTCTCTCTCTTTGTTCCTCTGAACACAGTTCGCTCAGGGTTTGTCCTTGCCTGCTAAAAGTATTTAGACCTCACTTCACTCCTCTAAACATTTGAATGCATGCAAAGCGTTAGCCAGTGTCAGATTCATAGTGTGTAGGTTCATGTTCGTTTTGCTGAAGTTGCTTTGTCTGAAATGGGTAACTGGATGTTGTTTGTGTAACCTTTGATTTGACTTGTTAAAAATTGTGATACATTGCTAAATGTATTGGTGTTTTCTTTGGAAGATGATTGTTGATGTTTCTATTCCATTCTATCCAAAGTCCCAGTCCAAAACCTGTGGCCGTGTAGTGTAAACCCCTTTAGTTAAGAAGACCCTTAGAGATTATTGTCAATAAAGGATCTTGT
This sequence comes from Sinocyclocheilus anshuiensis, assembly GCF_001515605.1. NCBI lineage: Eukaryota > Metazoa > Chordata > Actinopteri > Cypriniformes > Cyprinidae > Sinocyclocheilus > Sinocyclocheilus anshuiensis. The sequence continues at coordinate 324,237 of NW_015558640.1, forward strand.
TGCAGCTGGCTTCTGGACTGTGGTGATAGTCATTGACTGATGATGGGTAGTGATGTTTTCCTGTGTGGATGAAAGCGGATGGGTGAGTCTCTTACTATTTCTCATTACCCTTCTATGCCTCGCTCTCCCTCTCTGGGAGGTTGCCCCTCCTTCCTGCTTTGCTGAACAGTAACAGGAAGCCTTTGAGAGGCTATAAATAGTTGGTTCTCTCTCCTCCTCTCTTTCTCTCTCCATTTTTCTCTCTCCCCCTCTGTAAATCCCTGCAGATAACTCACTGTAAGTGACAGGTCCGTCGCTGACTGAGGATGCAGTGTTCAACCTCCCTGTAGCTCACGGTACACCAGCAGTGTCGGCTGACTGCCAGCGCCCAGCAGCTAAACCCTGCCCTGAAGAGCTTCTCCAAGCCCTGCCAAGTCAAAAACATCCAGGGTCCTCCCCCCACCCAACCCCCCACCCCTTCCCTCCTTCTGCTGTTGGGTGAACAAGCGGTGTCCTTGTACCGCAGCTCTCAACATTCAAGAGCGGTGTCAGTTACTCAGGGATCCTTCAGAGAGAGGGCTGTTTGAGTAGGTGGGGAAAAAGGAGGAAAAGAGAGGGAGGACAAGGTGGGAGGTGAAGTAAATCGAGAATGTGAGAGGAGAGAAAAGGAGGGGAGGTTGTTTTTCGAAGTCTGTGGCGTTCAAGCCATTTTCAGAGGTAAGCTTGTGGTTGTTAAAGACCGGTTGAAGCGAGTTTGTGTGTGATGTAAGGTCTGGCAGCTGAGATTTGCGGTGGAGCGGAAATAGTATCACGGTCTAAGGGTCAACTCAACGCCTTGCGTGGAATGCTAGTCCTCCCATTTCGGCCTCTCTTATTCTACCTCTTTTTTTTTGCTTGGCCTTCTAGCCTTAAGTTTTGCTCAGAGTACCAGTAATTGAATTTGTAACCATGATTCATTTTCGTTCTTGACTCTTAACCTCAGAATAGACAAGTCTAACATAACATGCATTTTCACTGTTACTCCTTTTTAGCAGCTTGCTTTTTACTAATAGCTTATCTGTAAAAGCTACCCCCAAATCTGTGTTTTTTTATAGTGATGTTGTTTCTGGTTTGACTGATTTCTAATGTTTTTTTTTTTTTGGCATCCTGCATGTATTTCCTGATTCCACAATTGTTTTGCTTTTATCTCACAACATATTAGAAACTAGAGAGCTTCATCACAGGCTGCTGTCATCCCTGGTCCTCTTCGTCGATAAACTCATTGTGTGCCAACCTTCAAGCCGAAACGTCCAGGGTTGTTTGTTCAGTCAGATGCCTTAGGCTTTAGATACAGTTCGCTGCTGTATGTATCTGCTGTATGAGCAGCCATGTGCTGTCTCAGTTCTCCTGATTAGCAGATATCCGGCAACAGCTAGAAGAAATGTTATTTAGTGCCTGTTTATTACTGATCACGAAAAAAGGCATGTGCACTGTCAAAATAAAAGCAGACCAGCATACATATGGTACTGTTTAGCAGAAATGGATTTAGATTTATTTTTTATGGCTCTTAAAGGTAAAATGTAATTCTCACTGTGCAAGCCATAATGCCATTTTAGGCATTATAAGATGTTATTTGTACAGCTTTCTACTAGTGCTGGGCGGTATGACCAAAAATTTATATTTTTGGTCAGTATTTTTCTAAATTATACCGGTTTAACGGTACATGACAGTATTTTTTTTTCATGCATGACTGGGTGTTAACCATATTTTCTACTGATTGAGAGAGGAAATACTGCAGTATATTGACTTAGAATGACCTATTTTACTGTCATGATTAGTGAATATTGTCAAAAAATACCACACTAAATAGTGACTAAACACGACCCCTTTTAATACATGTTAACCAGGAGTCACTCTCATTTATAATCATTCGGTATGAACCGGTATACCGCCCAGCACTACTTTCTACCCAGTATCCCCCCAGTTAGCTAAGCAAAGTGCTAACGTCATGTAGAGTATTCCAAATCAATCACATGTGAGGTTCCATTTCAGTTAGGATTCACTCTTAGAAGATAGCTACCTATGTAGGTAGCAGATGAGGCTTGAGGAAGTATATCTGCATTATACCAAGATGGAAAATATCTCTCTGGTTATTCACACCGGCTCATTTAGTATTAAAATGTTCATTACAGATCATTGGTCATTGACGAATAGGATTACAAATTAGATTAAATCTAAAATCTCTTTCTGATTGTTGGCATTTGCTGGGTTGTTTTTAACATTTAGACAAGTTAATCTTCTCTGGAACGTTCTAAAGCTAACACCAGTTCCCTGTTCAGTCCACATTGACAAATTCCAAGAGCGGTTTCTTCTCCTCGTCCCTCAGGGCTCCTTATCTTCATCGGCTCTTTCTTGACCCACCCTGCCCTCATTCCACCCCCTACTGCTAGTGCACCAGTGACTGACCTTGAATGTGGGTTGTTACTGTAATTGGCTCTGCTTATGTGGAATGACCTGAGGTCAGGAGGGCGGGACTTGGTTAGCAGAGAAACCTTGGGGTGGTCCAGTAGTTTCCACAGCACAGATGGAACTTTGGAACCCGATCAGTTTTGTGTCCAACAAAACTTTTCTTCAGCAGTTTAAATGCGTAACTTCTGAAATTCTGGAAGTGAATGGGTTTTGTTGAAACTAATATGGAGTGCGTTCATAAGTGATTTGAACTTGAAGTGTTTTTCTTTTTAGCTGACTCATTCCACTTACGCCTACAGCTTAAATGGTGCAAAACAAACTTTGAGAAGCCAGAGCTCGGTCTCTGTGGTGTATTGATGGAAACGGGCTGAGGCCAAGATTGTGACCTCCTCACAGGAATATTACAGGGTTTCATCGCTAGTTGGGCTTTATGTAGAACCTTATAGCTGTATGCTTTATCTGTGCCTAGATTCAAGCTGCTTAATTTTCAAAAACTTATGTTCGTCATACCATAATACCATTTAGGCACAAGTCAATTTGCCTTCTAGTCTTTCGAAGGCAACAGGCTAAGTTTAAGTGATGCTAATTTTCCAGGCCAAATTGTTAGCCTAACACCACATCCCAATACATGACGAGAGAGAATTAACTGAAGACACTTTAACAGCCACTTTAAGCTATGCAAGCAAGCTTCTGAAATCCACAGATGGAGAAACGAGAAAGCGGGGTTTCAGTTTGCAATCTTACCATTTCTCGGTTGAGGGTCACAGCTTTGCATTGTTTACCTTGCTGTACTCGTCTGGTTTTGGTCAATTCCATTTCCAACCAGTAAATCCGTCCTGTTTATTTTAACGAGTTTATACCGTGAAATTATTTCCACCTTCTTTTCTTGAAAGGAAGCTCTGGCCTCGCTAGCTGAAGCCGAGCATATCACGAGCTAGTGTCATTAACGATTGAGACGAAGTGGGCCGAAATGGACTGCTTAGATGGTCTCGTGCATTTACTTAGAGTTGTTTGTTAGCCTTCACTTTGAATCGCATTTTGTTCCAGACAGCTTAGCATGCACTTCCTTATGGAATCAATAGATGCTTAGCCATCCGTTAAAGCTTGTGTGGTTATCAGGCAATCTGAGGTCTCTTGCTCTTTCTGGGCAGACTGATCTTCTACCATCTGGCTTAATGCAGGTTGTTTGCCCTGAATACTTGTATGCTTCAAGGACTCGTCTTTTTTCCTTTTTCCCACGCAGGAAACACTATCTTGATTGTTATGCTGTCTGTTGGGGAGATTTTCCTCTCGGCTCTTACTTGCGTTGAGGTCAGATTACTCAGAGCGGTACTAGGCAGGTTTTTTTTTTTCAGGCCACACAAATACATCTTCTCCAACACTCCGCTTTCCCCCCTACTGAGGGGAAAAATTCTCGTTTTCACTGAGAATTGGACCCGCTGTCCAATGAAATAAGGTTGAGAAACCTACTAGCAACCAAGAGAAGAAAATATGAGTTGACACCAGTATTAAAACTAACTGCTATCGGTTTTCACAGTGTTTTTTCTCGTAATAGACCAGACCATGACTCATTGTCTTAACTTACTACTGTGTTGACCGTTGAGACATTTGTTGGTTGGTTGGTTGGTTGGTTGGATGGATCAGTTAAAATGGTTGGTTTTAAAAAATCTTTTTTTTTTTTTCTAGTCTTGAGTCATGTGTTTGTGGTCACGGTGCAAACGTGTAGGCGCGGGTCTGCTTTGCTTTGATTGCTTGTTTTAACAGCCCATATGTTGTTGTAAAACATGACTTTCAACTCAGCAGCCTGGAGGGACAGTTTTAATGTGAACAGTCCTTATCTTTATTCAGTCCAGCAGTCCAATCTTTATCTGCACGTCTGTGGAAAAAAAAACAACACATCAATTTACATCTTGAGTCAAGTCTTACTTAACAACAACAACAACAATAATAATAATAATTATTATTATTATTAAAATAGTAACAGTAAAATGTCTTTATAATATTAATGTTAATATATGATCAATTTATTTTATTTGATCTAATATTTAAAAAACATTTAATAATAATAACTAATAATCATTTTAAAATAAATAATTTAAAAAGTTTTAAATAGTAACATTATAAATATATTGTTTTTTAATATTTAATTTTAATAATATTATCTTTATTTGTTGATTTTTATGTTTGTTTTTGAACAAAAAAACATTACTGTTATTATTAGATAAATATGAATAATAACAATAATAATAATAATAATATGTAGGCTATTTAATTTCTATTTATGTAAGTAGTAATAGTAATTGTCTTTTTATAATAATACTGCTAATATTGTTAGTATGTTATCTTTATTTTATTTCATAATATATCTATAATTAAAACAAACAACATAAATAATAGTAAAATACATTATTATAATCGAATCTCATTTTAGCATTATAGTAAGTCTTCAATGTATACATTTCAACGGCTTGTTTTTGTAATACTATATATTTATACGTGCTTAGGTGTTCTTGTAACAGTGATGTTACAGTGGGTTTTTTTTTTCCCTCACCATTGTCAGTCTCCATATTTAGCTCGGAGCATCTGCTGACATTCAGAAAACACACACTATTGGTTGCTAGCAGCAGCACACAGGTGTTGTTGAGGTTACCACTCCTTGCTTCCTTTCCAAGGCTCTCTCTTTCGGTTGCTCAACAGATGCACACACACACACACACGCGCGCGCTCATACATGCACACGCTTTTACATTCACAGCAATGCATGCACACACACTCATCTCATAACGCCAAGACGGATAGAAGCGTCTTTACAGGTAAATAGATGCATGTTGTTTACTTTCTTATCTGGCGTGTGAAAAGGATGCATGTTTTGCTTTTTGTTTCCTGCTGATTGCATTTGACGTTGTGGTTTTATCAAGCGCTGTGAGACTCTTAGTTTTGTTCCTGTTTTTTTCTCAGCGCTCATAATTGTTTTGTTGCGCGTGTGGCACGTAGGTATCTTTCTGTTCTCCAGGAAAGAGAGAGTCGCTCCTTCTGTTGTTGCTAGAATGTGCGTCTCTTCATCCTCTTAGCAACAGGTGATCTCTCACTGAGAGGCTGTTGCTAAGGGCCGACGGATGAAGGGAAACTCTCTACGATTATCCCGCCTTTCCCACGGGGCTCCACTTGGCCTTCCGCCCGCTCAATCAACCGCTGCATCTGATTGGCAACGAGCGCCGCCAGTTAGGAGCCAATCCAATCATTTGCTTCAAGCGAGAAACGCAGAGGAGGTATAAAATATCTCTCAGATGGTGTCATTGTTTGTGGTCCGAATCAGGAAACCGTTTCCCCCAGTGTTTTCATCAATGCAGAACATAGAGCTGCTCGACGTGGTTTCCAAAATTGTTATCCTGCCTCTGCCGCGCTTTGCTCACACGGCCAATCGAACCAAATTAACCGTGCATAACGCCTGTCTGTCTGCAAAGCTAACTGTGTTTCTGCCTGCTGTTGCTGAGGTGTGGTAACAAGGTTTCTGTGGTAAACACAGCTAAAACGCCGCGTTCCGTTCACCTGTCAGTTTGTCTCGCTGTCAAACCCTCGGCTGCGGTTGTAGCTCCCGCGCTCTCATAACGAGTCAACAACCAGACTTCTGTCACGATAAAGAGAGCCAACCTGGTGGAGAGGCTAGTGCTGCTCTTCACCCTGACAGGAGGATAACAAGAAATCCACAGGGATGCTGTTACCAGGAGATGTCAGGCGGAAAAACTCTCCATTTCACATCTGGTTTTTGTTAGTTTGATAACTGTACATTTAAAGTGAGCCAGGTAGGGAATAGGAATGGATCAGGAAGGACTAGTCCATTTGTGAGTTCAACTGTTGTGTTTATGTAGGTTTTGCCTTATTTTTTAAGCTTTAATATTTTGAAAAAGGAGTGAATCGAGTGTTGTAACCTCTCAGGTTTACTCAGCGACCATATTTGCAAGCTATTTACCATTTTTGCAGCCCGTGACACATTTCCACAGTTTTTGACGTCGTAAATCTACCAACGTTTTTTTTATATATATATATATTTTTTTTTAATGTAATGAAAATGTTTCATCTTTTGTAAAGTCGTAGAAAAGCTATTGTGGATTTTCTCTTTTGCTGTTGGGAACGCAAAAATATATTTGTTATAGTTCCCATTCACCGCTATAGAAGTTTACCCAAATATGACAACTTCTGCTTCTGAGAACCAAGGAAATGTGAAAAGCGTCCATTTCGGCCATGCAAGACCAAGTCCTATCTACATCAAATGCAGAAATCTCAAAATTTCAAATCAGCAATAAAGTCTGACATGAACATGTTTCTGATGCTCAAATAGTGTTAAAAACTATATATATTTGAGGTTGTCCCAGCCAATGCACAGTCTCAGAACTGTTTTTGTTTACTCACCCTCATGCGTTTCAAACCTGAAAGACTTTATTTCTTCTTTGAAACCCAAACAAGATATTTTTGGAAAATGTTTCATGTTTTGTTTTTGTTCATTCAGTAAAAGTCAATGGGATCCAATGTTGTGTTTTGGTCCCCATTGACATTCATTGTATGGAACAGTTGAAACATTCCATTTCAAAATATCATCTTTTGTGTTATGCATAAGATATAAAGTGAGTAGATGATAAAAAAAATGATCTTCTGTGGGTGAATCAACCCTTTAAGAATAGTCACTCCAAATACATAGATTTGCCCATTTGTAAAACACTATGAAAATGCTTTGAAATGTTTGATAATTTTAAATGTCTACTTGATTTGCTTGATGTTAAAGTGCCCCTGTTATGCAATTTTTAAGGTTCCTAATATAGTTTTGGGAGTCTCCTACAATAGGTTTAAATGCATGCAAGTAGGGCTGCACAATTAATCGAATTTCTAATCGCGATTACAATTATGGATGCCACAATTACGTAATCGTTCAAAGTCCACTTATGTTATTCTGCACGCTTAAGATATGTTTTTTCTTTCTACATGTTAACTTAAGGGTTTTTCCATTGTTTTAGTTTTAGTATAACATTATAATACCATTCATATTTTTACTTTTTTTATAATTTAAAGAAGAAACCAATCCAATGTATATTTGACATTTGAGGCTTAATACTATAGAAAAGCACTAAAGGCTTTTCAGTTAGAGTGTCTTCAGCTTGTTTATTTTCATATAAAAATACGGCATGCAGTTGCATCAAACAATGGTATAAACATCATTCAATGTAAATTCTGATAATCGTAATTAATAATCGCAATTACAATTTCAAGGGAATAATCGACAATTATGATTTTTGTCATAATCGTGCAGCCCTACATGCAAGGTCAAAAAATGCTTTCGTTCTCTCAAAATATGCATTTAATATCACCTCATTTTCCAACGATTCTCAAACGATTCGTTCGAAGCAGTTCTCAGATTCAGTCTCTCTAAACCCCTCCTTTCCTACTCTGCTCTGATTGGTCAGATGGCCCAGTCTGTTGTGATTGGTCTACCGCGTACAGCGCGTGTCGAAATGATACGCCCATCGCTATAGTTTGATATAGCAAAATATGAACATCAATTATTAATCCTACTTACAGGTTGTGATTCAGTGGAGCAGCTGGTCCAAATAAACTGGGTACTGATTCTTCTTTCAAGTGCAAGTGTTTTGTGAATCCCTCATTGAGAAGCAGTCGCCAGTAAAATTATGTGTTTGATGGCGGGTCAAGTTGTTCGTAGAACATAAGACGGGAATTATGCAAATGTGTTACCAGCACAGAAGTGGGATTCGAATTATTGACGACTCGTTTCGGCTTTTCGGAGTCGATTCTTTCTTTTGGGAGACAATAACTTCATTTATCATGCACCTTCGGCTTTACAACTTTACAGATCGTTTACATTCACATACAGCTACATTATACACTACACGAAAGGCAATATTGGAAATGGCATAGTAGGGGCACTTTAAACAACTGGAAAACAAAATGAGTTTTGGCACTATAAGCAAGGCAGGCAGGCGTATGTTGGCAGATGATCCTGAGATGCTTTCTGGCTTTAATGAGACGCATGTCTGTTTTGAATCTCTTCTGAATGTGGGTTATGAAGGAGGGGGAGGTTAGCAGAGAAACTGGATGGCACTGTTAATGCGGTGGCTGTCGTTTGTTGTTTTTTCCCCTCTTTGCTCTTTTTCACACAAACCCCCCCCCACGTGTTTCAAGGCATTTTTCTTGCTTCCTTTGTTTGAAGATGCTGTTTTGATTCACAAAGGTTTCCTTTGCTCTCGATTTTGTTGAGCAAAAATATGCAATTTGGTGCCGTTATTTATGACCACAAAGTGATGACATTCTGATGCTTGTAATGTAAATCAAAGAGATCTTTATAACAGATACTGACATAAAATGGTATAAATATCAGTCGTCACTCTATATCTCCAATAATCTGTCTTAGTAAGATGATATTTAAATGCCTAGTTGTATGATCAAAGCGCTGTAGTTTCAAAATATAATGCAATGCAATAATGATTGAGAGATGAATGAACAAACATTCTTCAAAAGATGAGATGTGAGATGTTCTGGAGGCTTGTGAAAATCATTCCTCCGCTGAGGAACAGTGAAAGTAAAGCTTCTGGAAACAAACGCTCATCAAAAGATCAGATTTGATGAAAAATGATTTATGGATAATCAAGTAAACCTAAGTTGCTGCAGTCCAGAAAGTGTTCGTCTTGAAATATTACTAACAATATAAAAGTTAAATCAGTAAAGATTCACAGCAGAAAGGTGGACGTTTTTACAATTATACTAAAACTATCAATCAGATGACATGTAGTAGATTGTGTACAACAGGTTTTGATCATGTTGATCATTTAGAGACCTTAGAAATGTGCATTTCAAATATGATACAGTAGACTATATAGGGTTCAAAAGTAACACTTTTTGGAATCTGAAGAACGGATGATTGTACAGATAAGCTTCACTGACTGATTAGTTTTACGATCATTCTTATTGACAGTTAAACTCTGTTCGTGATGTTCGTGAGATGATCTTCTTGGGCGCTTGCGCATGATGTGGTGGCATAAAAGTGCTTTCCGTCGGGCCAATGGTTGACATCTCTGTACGTACCAATTTAGTGCCTCAAATGTGGTCAGCAGAGCAGGTTCCAGAGGCCATTCGAACTCAAATTACAGACAGTTTTTGGTTTCCATGAATCAGATTTTTAGTCACCCCTGCTCTCTAATTATAGGCCAGTGCAGTTAGAGCCCCATTTGTTTTATGACCTTCGAGATATTAACGGATTCAGCCTATGCGAGCCTGTTTAAGTGCTTGGATGCTGGAACAGAGGAATTATTGTGGCAAAAAGTCCTTTCCAATTGGGAAAACAGCTTGGTGAACTGAATAAACAGTAGAGGCATTACCTGCAAAGTGTCTAATTACGCCGATTATTTGGCTTTTTAATCCACTTAGACTTCGACCAACCTTGTCTGAGTGGCCACAACCTCCTGAATCTGACACCCCCTCATTGTGCGTTTAAAGAAAACAGGCCTCCGAGAATCAACATCGCATGAGCGGTGTGTTTGGGCTGGCAGTGCGAAAGTGTTTTGGTTTAAGCGCTGCTCTCTTTCTGCTCTTGTTTTCCAGCCATTGATTGGCTTGCAGACTTTGTTTTCTCATGCGGTGGAATGCAGGTTTTTCTCGCTCCCGCCCGTGCAACGATTCTTTCATTCAGGATGTGAGACTGACAAGAGGATGTTTAAAGTCTCCTAACACCTCTCTTTCTCAACTGACTTGCGTATTTTTCCTCTTTCGCCCTCCAGATCTGAACTCGGCGCGGTCTGGTGTTTACACAGCTCGGATTAGTGCCGCTAACCTGAAAGGCCTCTTAGAGTGAAGTACATCTAAACATAACGTGACGTTTGTTAAACTGTGTCAACGCTCTGAAAGGTATTGATTGATGATTGGTTTAAAGCATCATGGTGTTCCCTTACTTTTAGCCTATTTAATGTTGTAGTGAAATTCTTGCTAGCTAATTTTTTGCTTTGAATTATTTTGCTTTTGCGGCGTTCCTGGACTACAACAGTAGGAACTTCCATTAAAAAGCAAAAAAGTAATAAAGGTAGAGAGATACCGGTACATATCGGTTATAAGCTGATATTATGGATTTTTAAAATCCATTTGAGGTGATTTAGATTCATTTTAGCAACATCTAATGCTCACTTAAAGTTAGTATTCAAAAACATTAATAGTTTAATTACACTAATGTACATCCTTTTCTAATATACTGTATATGATAATGTTGTGATGCTTAAATTCATGTGTAGCATTTAAAACATTTTTACTGTTTTTAAACAAATATTTATATTTTATATTACATAATATCAATATTTTATTATATACAATGTATTTATAAATAATTTATAACATTTTAATATTTTAATGTAAACATTATTTTAATGGCTACAACTTTAATATTTTGCACTCTTAAAAGCATGTGGCATATACTTTGGATTTTAGTGTTTACTGTTTTGATTTTTGTAGACAATTATTTTATTATAAAATATTGATTTGTTAATTTTTCTTTAAATTATATTTAGGCAAAATATCATAGAATTTTAATCTGTTTTATCAGCAAAAATTTTAATATTGTGCTCTCCTACATAAAAGCTTGTAGCATTTAAAATGATAAAATTCATATATTTTTAAAATACAATATTAAAAAAAAGATAGTTAGACAAAATATCATAGAATTGTAAACTGTTTTAATCTGTATCGGCAAGAAATTTTATATTGTGCACTCCTAAATAAAAGCATGTATCATTTAAAATGATTGATTTTTACTGTAATTTTTTAAAGGGGTCATATGATGTTATTTCAATTGTTCCTTTCTCTTTGGAGTGTTACAAGCTCTTGGTGCATAAAGAAGATCTGTAAAGTTGCAAAGACTAAAGTCTCAAATCCAAAGAGATATTCTTTATAAAAGTTCAGAGTCAGCCACACCTACCTAAAACGGCTCGTTCTAACACGCCCCCACATACCTACATCGCTCTGTGGGAAGATTTGCATAACGCCGCCCAAATGTGCACGCAAAGAAAGAAGGCGTAACTTTTATTCTCGCTGTAGTATTGTTGACGCTGCAGCCATGTCGTGAAGGCGCTGTGTGTTTCGTTGGGAAAGCGAAACTACTTTGTTTGGTCTTCCAAAAGAGGACACGACTAGAAATCAGTGGTTAAGTTGTATTTACAACACTGTTCCAGAACAGTTCAACCCAAATATTCAGATGTGTGCAGCACATTTTATGGAGGACTGTTTCCTGATCCTGTGAGAGTAGACTACAATGCCGGCTGTTCTGACTCACAGACTGTAAGTATGTTTTTTGTATTTAAAGAATTTGCTACTGATGATTCAAATGCGAGTTTTGGGCAGTGTAGAGCAGCACTTGTTGTTTGTCATTTCTCCGATCACAAATGCAGACATGGTTTTATGTTTACGCGGCGCGATGCAATGCAACACGTAAAA
>NW_015558640.1:336527-344500 GCF_001515605.1 Sinocyclocheilus anshuiensis
ATGAGCTTTGTAAACATCTACGTGTTTCAGAAAGGCGGGGCATAGAGGAGCAACAATAATGTACATTATATGGAAAATAATGTGTTTTTTGAACCTTAAACCACATAAACACATTTCATTACACCAAATACACAAAATAATGTTCTTTTTAGCAGCATATGACATGACCCCTTTAATATAATTTTTATTTTATTATATAAAATTTTTATTTGTTTTTTAAATAATATTTAGACAAAATATAATAGAATTGTAGTCTGTTTTAATCTAAGTGTATCGGCAATCATTTTAATATTGTGCACTCCTAAATAAAAGCTTGTAGCACTTAAATACACGGTTTTATTTTTTTCATATACAATTATTTATTTGTTTATGCTTAAATTAACTAATCTAATAGAATTTCAATATCGTGGACTAAATAAAAGCTTTTCTACTGCTGTTTCTAAAGTTGCATTTGCTATTTCCTCATTGCTCTCAAATGTCAGAGCTATTTGTGTTCTTATCACAGGAGAGGAATATCCCGTGTTTTCAACCACAAAACTCAGAAAAAACTCAGAGGTGCAGCAGCTTGTCTTGGCAGGCGTTCTTGGGTTTTTTCCCTGCTAACATTTTGAAGTCATCGCGCACACCCACCTCTGTGGTCATTCTGTTGTGGCTAGACGTTACTTTGTCTCTGAGCACGAGGCATCTGGTATTTCCATCAGTGTTGCTCACGGTTGTGCAGTTCAAGTTAATGTGTGGCACTCGTTGAACAGATGTGAGTTCCCTCAGCCACATTTCACCTCCCCAAGACGTCAGATCACCCAAGTATCTGAATTTCTAGTACCACTGGGGGAGATTGCTTTCTTCCAGGCTGCCTTCCCAGACTTCTTAGTTTCGTCGTCCTCCTCAAAGGGTTTGGCGAGATTGTTTGCGCCGCTGAAAGGGTTTTCTTCGCTGGTTGCCTGATGCTTTCCAGACCCGAACGGAATCTCCCTAGTCCTTCTCCATTGGCAAAGAAAGGGTTCCCGAGTCCTTTTACAAGCGTCCTATCGGGTGTCACTCTCGCTTGGGTCGCCCATCGACTCTGAAGAAGCAGGTCATGTTTCTTTCCTGTAGAGGTATTAATTTCACACAATTGTACTTGATAAGTAAAGCCTGTCGTCGGCCCAGATTATAATGTAGTTTCAGAGTGCTTTAAATGATAGTTTCAGAAAAAGGGGGGAAAAAACATGCAGGATTAATTTTTTGTCTTGGTGTGCCAGTTGTTTGAAAAACTCGAGCTTGTGTTAACCACAGGATCTCTGGGGTGTGTGCGGACAGCAGAGTTAGTGTACGCCAAACTTGGAGGGAAACTCAAAGAAAACGAGCTCAGAACCGCTAATGGCATGCTTCAGACCACAAATGAGAAAGCGAGCCAGGAAGCGAACGTTGTTTTTGTTGAACCTCGCCATCTCTCCCTCTGAGGTTCCGTATTAATCTAGCTCTTGTTTCCAGAGCAAGTCGTTCCACCTCACGCTGTGCTACTCGAGAGGCTGTTTGGGTTTAGCGGCTTGTGCGTATGGTTAGCGTTCAGTGGTCTTTCCGAGGAGATACATGCTACGGTTTATGGTTTGGGAATGTAAGGCTGTGTTGACACAATCATATATTGATATATTGCTCCTTCTCAATATTGCATGAACAATTTCTTTTTAATTTATGCATTCATGTCATTTCCTGCAGGTCGTCCTATAAGCAGAGAGTCTAATTTCAGCATTCCTCATTTACTGTGAGCCAGTGAAGTGAAGTGAACCGTGAAAGATGTATCGAAAACGTTCCTACATCTCTCTCACATGTTTGGCACAATTAAAATCCAGTTATAATACTTAAGGATATACCAGTATTAAAATTCTGTCAGTTCTGCAATAATTTTACATTATAATTATTCTAAATTTTAATTGTGTAAAAATATTTTATTATTTAATAATCATTTATTTTATAAAAATCTACTAATATTTTTCATATGGTAAATATATATATGTAATTATATAATATAAAATAATTTTGCCATTACCTATGCTATTCATAAATAAAATCTTTAGCTAGTCTCAAAATATATCTCTGTTTTTCCTATACTGTAATTATAATGTTGTGATGTGATTTTAGTGCTTAACAATTTTGTTTTTATTAAATTAATTAAAATATAAAATTAATTGAATTAAAGGTGGGGTAAGCGATTTCTGGTAGCCAATGTTGACATTTGGAAATCACCAAAACAAACATGCCCCTACCCCAAAAGGGTCTCGCCCCTATTTTGATAGCTCCGCCCCACACATATGTACGCAACCCAGGCAACGATTAGTTCTGTGAAACAAAGCAAAACCAATGTTACACCGTGTCTACACCGGACACGAGTGGCGCGGATCCTGTGCACTGAACGCTCTCTCCTCCACATCATGAGTAGACACGGCCCTTACTGCTGATTGGCTGCAAGTTTGTTTTGCTACTCAGCCTGAATCAGTTTTCTAAAGCATTTTTGAAAAATTGCTTACCCCACCTTTAAATAATTAAAATATATTGAATTAATATCATATTAAATCAATTCTGGCCTGTACATTAAGCCAGTAACCAATAAATGATGGCATTAGGTGATGCTAAAGTAATCTAAAAATTAGGGATGCGCCGATCCGATATTCATATCGGGTATCGGCTCCGATACTGCCATTTTTGTCGGATCAGGTATCGGTCAGAGAGAGCCGATCCAAATCCGACATTGTGTGTATTGTGTTACCTCTGCTGTGAAGCCATAGCATAGCTTAAAGGGTAGCTTAAACTCCACCTCAAAATGCAAAATTTTGTCATTAATCACTTTACCCCCATGTCGTTTCAAACCCGTAAAAGCTTCGTTCGTCTTCGGAACACAATTTAAGATATTTTGGATGAAAACCGGGAGGCTTGTGACTGTCCCATTGACTTGCACTGTCAAGGTCCAGAAAAGTATGAAAGACATCGTCAGAATAGTCCATCTGCCATCAGTGATTCAACCGTAACGTTATGAAGCGACGAGAATGCTTTTTGTACGCGAAGAAAACAAAAATAACGACTTTATTCAACAATTCGTCATGTGTCTTTCCTCATCATCGTAGCACCATTTTGGAAAATATCCGCTCTGAGCGCAGGCAGAGTAGGCTCTTCTGTGTCAGCCGCGCTGCACGGATGCGCCGTTTTCCTTCAAATTTAAAGCGTAAATACCTTATACAGTCTATGGTAAATACACGTAGAAAACGTAGGCCTATCCCTTTAATGTGAGCTACATATGAATATTTAAGTCCTTACATTAAAGTTCACAAAAACTCTTTTCTCCGCTGTGGCTGTCAGTCATTCGTTCAGCCTTTAAACCCTGGTCGCGTTCAGTTACAGCAGTCAGCTCGGTAAAGCTCTCTCCAAGATCATTCTGTGTTCCATTATTATACTTTATTTGTAAATAAATGTCTATGATTTTGCAAAAAGGACTTCATCTTCTTGCCAGAGTTTAATGTTGGTTTGTTACTTGCTACCGGGTGTCTGTGAGAACAAAACACGGGCGTAGAAAAGATTAACGTGCACAGTAACTGAAATTTAAAACTGTTAAAAGAAAGGCTCAATAACTGTTGCACAGATATAATACACTACGCATCAATTTCTCTTCCCTTTGTGCTTTGCAGTTTTTAATGCAAGCGCATCATTCTGCACACTGGATGCGCATATTGTAAGCGCTTCGTGCCGCACTGCATTTGTTATCGAATCCATGATATGTCACTGTATTTACCTATCGAATCTATCATATGTTGTTGCCTTATTAAAAAAAATATGCTATACATTTAAAAGAAACGTATTTTAATTTTATACTTATAAATAAATACATTCATGAATGTTTTCAAATGGGTTTTATAATAATACAAATAGCAATGTGTAACATTTTACCATATTTAGTGCAACACTTTTATTTGTTCCCCACAAAATATGAAGTAGTCTGTATTTAGTAGATTGTGAAAGAATGATTATCAGTTCCACACACAGAGATATATAAATTCTACATTTATTTAAATGAGGGAAAAAAAACTTCACTGGTATCGGTATCGGCCAATACTGAACCCTAGGTATCGGAATCTGTATCGGAGGTGAAAAAGGCGGATCGGAGCATCCCTACTAAAAATGTTCTAATGTAATATGATAAAAAAAAATTCTAATATAAAAATACATAAAAATTTTATAATATATACTGTAATTATTGAATATCCAATATTGACCATTTAAGATAATTAAAACAAATATCTAATATCGGCCGATAACCGATATCATACCGATATATCATTCATCTTTAATGATATTGTGATGCATTGCAATGTATTCAATCATACAATGTGAAGTGTATTGTATTGTGATGTAGTTGGTGAGCACTCCATCATTGTGCATTAAAGATTTGTCATTTGATTGGATTTAAAGAGGTTTGTTGTTGTTGTTTGCAGGTCCACACTGGTTTTACTGGCAAGTGGCTCTCATTGAGCTCTTTAACACTCATCAGGCTTTTCCATGTGGGTTATCGATGTCAGTGGGTTTAACATGACCTTTTAATAGTCCTCAGGTATAGATGTTTGTGGTGTGTGTGTAAACAGCACTTACAGTAGTGTAGCAGAGGACAGGTGTCCGAATGTGACACCCTCAGTCTAATCCTCCAGTAATCCCGGCTGAAGCCATGTGTTCGCTTTCTTACCGCGACACACTAAAGTACAGCCAATGTACGGCATCCAACTGGAGAGAAGGAGCTGAAGCAGAGCCCGCAGTCGCCCTTCCTCCGTCAAGAGAAATGCTGGTCGTCCAATGAAATCGTCTCGATGTTTTTCCTTTCATGTCAGACGCATCGGCTCTAAATGAGTACTGTGCGTGACTCCGCAGTTCCCTCGCAAACACTGTGGTCTTGTGAATTTTTAGTAACACGACTGTAAATTCAAGAGCGCTCGCTGGGGAAGGGAGGGAAAGCTGAACAAGGCCGGCAGTGTTTTCTCCAACACCATATTTTGAGTTGTTTTTTGTTCAGTTAAAGAAATGCAGTTTCAGATTTTTATATTACGTTTCTCGAGGTTAGTTTATAAAGTCTTGGTTTAAAAAGTCCAATATTTGTAAAGTAATTTTAAATAAAATTTTTATACATTTTTGAGGAATTCTTAAACCTACTTGGACTCTTAAAGATAACGGTTCTTTATTGGTATCAGTGGTTCCACGAAGAACCTATCCATTCCACACATAATGGAAAAAGGCTCTTTCGATCATTAAAATATTCTTTTAAAAATGGTTCTTTTAAGAACTGATCACTTAAAGGTTCTTTTTGGAACTTTTTCTCATCACTGCAATAATCTTTGGAACCTTTGTTTTTAAGAGCTGCAGCGTTTTTTGTAATAATAGCACTTTTAAAACTATATGCAATTTTTTAATATCCCCTGACAGAACAACATCTGAATTTGATGGTCTTACTCGGCATCTTCATGCAACAGCTTTACGGCTCTTGTGATTGATGGACAGACGTGAGTCGTTCAGAACATGCCTCCTTGATTACATACGCTGATGACGCATGTCAAGGGCGTGTCGAGGTTAAATCGTGACGTCACCATTCTTCTGATTTCAAATCCTGGCAAAAGGTTCTGAACACTCTTAAAAATAAAGGTTTCAAAAGGGTGTTTTTCAATGTGATGCCGTAGAAGAACCATTTTTAGTTCCCCATAGAACCTCTCAGTCAACCGTTCTTAAAATACCCATTATTTTTTAGTATGAAGAACATTTTAATAATCTAAAGAACCATTTTCCACTATTGTCCAATGGAAAGACCTTTTTCCACTATAAAGAACCTTTTAGGTTCCATGGATGTTAAAGGTTCTCGGTAGATTCCAAAAAAGAACCTTTATGTTTAAATGTGTTCAATTAAAATGTATTTTGTTCTTTTAAGAACTGTCATCTGAAAGGTTGTTCAAAAGGAACCAAAATGGTTCTTCTATGGCATCACTGAGAAAACACCCTTTTGGGACCTTTATTTTTAAGAGTGTAGTAAAGATGGCGATTTCTTCAATTTGTTGGCCTTTTTCATTCACAATATGCATTTGGCTGGCACTTTTTTTCCAAAGCAACTTGCACTGCATTCATATTATCAGTTAATGTGTTCCCTGGGAATCAAACGCATGATGTTGGCATTGCAAACACCAGCTGCTCTATCAGTTACAGGCCTCCTCTGCAGGTTGGCTTTGGTGAACAAGCAGTGAGTCACAATAGGAACAAATGTTTATGCTTCTTCAGTCATCGCATTAACAACCAGCCATATCTTGCCTTTCCGTTTTCTATTTTTCTTTCACTTCGTGCAGATTTTATGTTTGCTGTGTTGCGGAATATGCATTCGGACATCTGAAAATTAAACTAAACTTAGTTTTTAATACACTTTCTTGGTCTTGTTGTGCATGTTTCATAGTCTTTAAACAGCATGATGTATTTTGGAAGGAATGAGTTTCCTGTTAAGATTCATTGAATAAAATTTGCTGTAGAATTGACTTTGAAACAGCTTTCTCTCAGAAATTGCTGGTAAATTTAATAACTTATTACAAAGACACATTGAATTGGACATACCATGTTAAAAGACTGAAATGGCGCTCCACTGATCTGTTTTATTTACAACGTTTTTCAGTGTACACCTGTTGTCTTTGTAGAAACCATGAAATCGAAAAGCCAAATTTGGATTTAGTGTACAGACATTGTTTTGCATTGACGTTCTTCTGAGGAATCAGAAACTTGAGTTTAATTCAGTTGTTCTTATTAAATAGATCTGTATAAGAGATTTTTGCCGAACCCATTTATCATGAACACACCCAAGAGCATGAAGGATGCATGTCAACACAGAAATGGACTAATTACTTTGGAGTAGTTCAAGTTCATTTTAAATGAATTTGGCACATTTATCTCTGGTTTTAATTCTTTGTCACCCACCAAAAAGCTTTAATTTAATTCAACAAAGCCCATAATTAGACTATCAAATGGGCTCATGCGTGCAGTAGAGTTTGTGAAATCAAATGGTCGAGGAAGAACAGCTGCAGCTTATGATGAGCATTAAGCATTGTTGGCCATGAGTAATAATCACAGAGAGCGCTAATGGTTCTTGGCATTAAGGTTAAATAATCCCAGACTCTGTACTGTGTTCGCAGACTGATAATTGAACGTAGAGGTTTGACGTTGAGCTTAATATCATCTTATGCTTTCATAGCTGTCTGTTTACAGTCACTGTAATTGTATTACTCATCCTCGCTTTATTCCTTTACCTTACTTGAAATGAATGTTAATGAATGATGAGCTTGAATAATGATAAACTATCTAACCCTGCATTGAAGTTTTTCTTTCATAGGCCTAAAACTGACTTATTCTGGTATTACTTTATAAATGACTTGAATCAAATGTAGGTAATGCAGATCAGTAGTCTTATAATATTATTATTAGTAGTAGTATTATTAATATTAATTTATATTTTTATGTGTCTTTGATTTTATATATATTTTATATCTAAAATGTGATGTACAATAAAAACAAATTATATTAACAATCACTGAAGAATTTTATATATTTACACTATTATTATTATTATTGCATTAGTATTAGTACATATTATTATTATTAATAGTAATAGTATTAATAATAAATATTAGTATTATTAATAGTTTTTGTATTTTATTTTTGCATCAATTTAACAATAACTGGTAAATTTTATATTGCTAATAATAATGGTTATATAATAAAAGTTATGCATATAACTATATGTTATGATGTTAATAATATATTTATAACAAGCAAAAATTTATTTTGTTATTATTGTACTTTTTTTATTATTATTGTACTTTTTTATTTATAAACAATTTACCAATAAATTAAGAATTTTATATTATAAATTGATAATATTTTTTGTGTATATTTGTGTGTGTGTGTGTGTGTGTGTGTGTGTGTGTGTATAT
>NW_015558640.1:344526-373202 GCF_001515605.1 Sinocyclocheilus anshuiensis
GTGTGTATATATATATATATATATATATATATATATATATATTTGTTTTTTTACGTGTGTGGGTTAGTTATATATTTATATATTACTATTTATATAATGCTATTTATGGATTTATTACAGATGGTGGTTAAAATACAGTAGTAATTGAATGCTTTTAAATCATCCTGCGGGTGTGATTCCTCTCGCAGTTTTAACGAACAATGGTTTGACGTGGTTCTATTATGAGTTTATTTTCACTCGCTAACGACGTCCTTTCTGTAATCTCCCGCAGATGGAGTCTCCGGTCTCCACGCCGGCTCCGCCACCACTCCACCTCCTCGCTCCTGTCGGCAACAGCGACATCTCCTCTCCGTGTGAGCAGATCATGGTCCGCACGCGCTCCGTGGCCGTCAGCACCTCTGACGTGGCTCTGGCCACCGAACCCGAGTGTCTGGGTCCCTGTGAGCCTGGCACCAGCGTCAGCCTGGAGGGCATCGTCTGGCAGGAGACCGAGGACGGTAAGGACCCGAGCCAGATGGATGTTACATGCTGTCGGTTAAACATTTAATCACCGTTATATTTAATGCCTCGATTTGGGGGAAAAGCTAATTGCAATTTTTCTGCGAGTTGTGATTTACAATGCTTCAGGTTTTCTATGTTTGTTTGTAGGGTTGCACAGTTTGGCAAAAAACTATTTAGTAGCTATTTAAATCTGCAGGGAGCCCTTAGAGTTTCTCTCTTGTTTGTAAGTGCTTCTCAATACAATTTTGGGAAGACGATTGGGGCATGTTGCGTTCTCAAATGCACATTATAAGTGTCCCAAACGAGCCGCACTTGAGATGCTGAAAACACTGGATCATGAGCTGCTCATGTGTAAATGAACACAGAGCCACATTTATTATCATTAACTAAAACGTAAAACACACCCAAAAAACATTTTCTTTATTTAAAATAAAATTTATTAAAATTAAATATAAAAACATTTTATTTCAGCTAGTTGCTAAAAAAAACTAAAACTAAAATTACTTAAATTCTAACTCAAATTAATAAACTAAAAACAGTGTTTTAAACCGTTTTAGTATCACTATAATTTTTTTTAAATAGTTTGATTTTACATATATTTATTTAATTTTAAAGTTTTTGTAATTTTGTTGTTTTATTATTATTGTACTTTTTTATTTATAAACAATTTACCAATAAATTAAGAATTTTATATTATAAATTGATAATATTTTTTGTGTATATTTGTGTGTGTGTGTGTGTGTGTGTGTGTGTGTAAATGAACACAGAGCCACATTTATTATCATTAACTAAAACGTAAAACACACCCAAAAAACATTTTCTTTATTTAAAATAAAATTTATTAAAATTAAATATAAAAACATTTTATTTCAGCTAGTTGCTAAAAAAAACTAAAACTAAAATTACTTAAATTCTAACTCAAATTAATAAACTAAAAACAGTGTTTTAAACCGTTTTAGTATCACTATAATTTTTTTTAAATAGTTTGATTTTACATATATTTATTTAATTTTAAAGTTTTTGTAATTTTGTTGTTTTTGTCAAATTTATTAGTTTTAGTTTTTTTTGTCTATATAGTTTTAATTCGTTTTTATTTCAGTTTGTTATTTTAGTACATCAAGTTAAACAAAAAAAATAAATAATGAGAAACGTTTTTTTTTTAATATATAAAACGTTATGGCAGTTAACATTTGTCTAGTAACAGTTTATTTTTTTTTATGGTTTTAGTTAACTATAATAACCCTGAATATAAAAATAAAATCTCATTCAAAATATCAACAAAGACTAATATATCTATAATACTAAAATAACACGCAATCGCACTAAGCCATATCGCGATTTTGGTTTTATTTTGATTACTCAAAATCCTTAAATGTGCAGAAAATGATTTTAAGATTTTTTCTATTTTCCGCCACACTAAAAGAATTGAATCATGTCCTTTCACTAAAGCCCTGCCCTCTAAAAACTTCTCTGGCTAGTTCTCTGATTGGCTGATGCTCAGATTCTGGGATTTCTCAGGATGCTATGCAGCTAGCAAGGATGTTTAATATGTGGTTTCCCAAAAAATGCTCGCAGGATATTGTGCGTATATATAAATAATCAAGCCTTTTTTGTGCTTGTTACCCATCTGGTGAAGTGCACACTAGGGAGAACACACTTATATTTGCTTTGTTTTGCTTCCTGGACAATACTTCCAGCTTGGCTTTGCTCTGGAGCAGGTAATCGACTGAAATGCTGCTGTTACGCAAAGCTTTTTCTCCCATAAAACTGACGTTCTTTATCCAGGACTGGTGCCAAACTGTTTAGATCTGCATGTCAGGACTGAGTCGCTGTAGTCATTAGCCATTTGTGTGTGTCTGTGCTATAAACAAATAAAATCCAGACATTGCAGTTTGTTTTCTCCATCTGATAAAGCTTAACCTTTCTCGGTTTTTCTTCCCCAGTCCTCTTAAGTTTGTGTGTTTGTGTTATTTGCTTTTTGCCAAACACTCCCTTTGGGCGAGTTTTATTTTAGCGGGCATTTATAGGCAAATTAACCTAACAATAGAGGTCCTGTTTTAGCAGGCTAATGGTACTGTATGTTGTAACACGAGCAAGTCTTGCTCTGCTATTTGGCTGATGTCTGTTATTCGAACACCCGGCTATGTTTCCTCTTTGTTGCGATTAATGCAGAATCGTTGCGACTGACAATTTCAGACAGGGTCAAAAGGCACCGTGCAGGTCTCATGGCATTTGACAAATGCAGAAAATAAGCCAGAGGAAAGTCTGAAAGTGCCTTCAGAGAGGGTCACGGGAATGAGCAGTAACAGCCAGACCAGCATGCCTTGCAGTTGGAGGCTGCGGAGTTGTTAGAGACGTCTCTGTTTGGATGCCCGGAGGCTTCCTACGCTCTTTGGAGAGTTGTGTAATAGATGGACTTCTGGGTTATTGGTCCATCTCATGTACTGTGGCTTAAATAACACTAGTGTGGTGTTTATGAAGTTTATACGAGGCGGTATTATTATAGCTTTGAATTGGTAGTTTTAAGTTTTTATGTGCACTTAACTTTCAAAATTTGTACTTTTGATTTGGTTTCGTTTTCATGGAAATACTTTACAATAAGGTCTTATGTTTTAACATTAGTTAACATTAACTTTTTTTTTTTTTTACAGCATGTTAGTTTATAAAAAAGTTATTAATTGTTCTTGTTTGTTTAGAGTGCATTGACTTATTGTTTTAGTAAATTAAATTAACGTTAACTGAGATTAGTAAATGCTATAGGTCATTGTTTGTTCATGTTAACTAATGCAGTTAACGGATGTTAACAAATTAAACCTTATTATAAACTGTGGTGTTACCGTTTTCACTCCATCATTTAGCTTTAATCTTAATGCTGCCAAAGTTAAATGCATTTGACTGAACTAATCTGGTACACTTGCTGAACTGTTATAATTTTATTTACTCTAGTGTTATTGCTATGTGGTTGCATTATTTTTTAATGCAAGTGGGTCGTGAAATTCTAATTTTCTAATATTCATCTAAAACTTTATTTTATTTAGTTCGTTTTGGAGTGAAAACATGAAAATGTTTGTTTAGTGTTTTTTTCAATAATGTTAGTTTTTCTACTAGGCTATAGCTTGTATTTAGTTTTTTGTTAATGAATGATAACTGATTCAGCAAGGATCAGTAATGGCTTTTGTGGTGAAAATTGACAGGTCTTGTAGTTGTAGGTGTTGGCAATCAGAATAAATCCCCCCAGCTAATAGAAATGTACTTGCACAGCTGGCTAGTTTTTCTGCATCACTGGTGCATGAATTATTCTGCATATGTATGGGATTCTCGTCTAAAACGTTGCATTCTGTTTAACTAAAGTCATGTTCATTTGCACCTAAAGGTTAAACAACCTCTTTGCGTTGTAATTTGACTACCAAACACTGACGTTTGGGGTGGCAGTTTTTAAAGGGAACCATGCGGATCAAAGATCGGCCTCCTCCTGGGCTGTCAGTGTGAGGAGATGGAAGTGCCCCTGACCTGGCAACCCAGACCCTCCTCCATCAGCCTGTGACAGCTCATCAAAACCAGAGCGACTAACAGGAGGTTCACGGAGCGGAGACGGTAGATTGGGCAAGGAAGCAAGAAGCTCAGAGAAAGTGACATATTTTGCAAGAGCAGGGTAGCAACATGCATTTCTATGCCAGGAGTCTGGTCTCTTGTCGACCCCACCTGCTGACACTCTCAAATGTCAGCCTCAAATCTTCCAGTGCTTTATGGATCCTGGAGTTCCTTGCCAGAAAAACATCCCTGTGGTGGGCTGGCACGACTCTTGCTTGGCTTTGGCAAAACTACCGCAGTGTTTGCCAGGCCGGAGTTGTTCCGATTCCTGAGTCCGGGAGGCAAACCTCTACACACGCATACCAGGTATCTTTGAGCAAGTTCTCTCTTTTTATTGGGAGATGGCCATAACCAGTCCTGTGTTCAGCATCTTCAAAGCATGATGTTCTGGTGTTCAAATAAGCCTTAACCACAAGTCGTTCCGTCTTTTCCAGAAATAAAAGGGACTGTGAAACAAGTCTTTAAAGGAAAATGGCGAAGGAGATAAGACAGACTTTGCTCTGGAGAACAGCCAGACCTTTCCAAACAATTAGAGGTTGTTTACTTTGCCGTGAGGAGGTCCTTGGAGCTGTCTGAAAGCTTTTCTCTTGGTGGCACATTTCCACCTCTCCAACCGGCGTGTCTTGTCATAAACACGGTGGAGTCGTCCAAATCCAGAGCAGAAGTCTAGTGTCGTGGCTATTGTCCCCTTTTCCGAAGGAATGTAATGAAGACAGACACTTGACATGTGGAAGTCAGTTCAGGCAAGCTGGTCTGGAAAATGCACAAAGAGCCCTGTTGGGCTGTCATGTTTGCCCTGGAGAGTGTGGTATTCATTCCTTTTCTTAGTCCCTCTTGTCTTTTTCTTTTCTCTGTCAGTCAGACGGACCTCGCCGAGCCAAGCGCATACAGAATGCCAGATCTAGCCTGTCTTTTTCTCTCTCAGTTTGTGGTCAAGCTTCAACTCGGCCTTGCTCTGCTTTTGGTTTTGTTCCACACTTCCCTTTTCGTCTCTTCCCTTTTTCCTCAGATCTTCCATCAAAGTCTTTCTCCTCCTCGTCTAACAGCTCTTACATTTCGCAGCGGGGATGCGGCTAGCTTTCTCGGTTCCTGTCAGCGCTTGGCAGGCTGTCAGTATTGGACAACAATGACCAGATGCAGCTCGTTCTCGCTCTCATTTCTCTTCTGGCTTTTGCAAGCTGAAAATCCGAAACGGATGAAGACATCCTAGCTAAGAACGAACTCAACAGTGTTGACATTAGTTCCTCAGAGCTCTCTTCTGTAATATGAAAGCGTATGGGCAGATATCACCTGGGAGAACAGATTCATTGTGTTTATTTTCCAGGTTTGAATGACAAGTTGTGTTGTGTACATTTCACTCTCAGGATACCATCCTCCCGCTTTACTCAAGGGTTTATAATTGCCACATGGCAACCCTGCGTCGTCCACTGGGAAGAAGTGCTGAGGATGGATGTCTGGGGGGCAGGGGATGTTCTCACCCCTCTGCTGAGCACAAGTTACTCAGCTGTGCCAAATCACTAGTGTGGATGTTACAAAAGAAGGGCCCCTTCACGTCCCTCCCTTCTCCTCTCTCAGGAGACCTGCTCACCTCGGTCATGTGACCCAGATAATCAGTAGAGGCAGCCACCCGAGCAAACATGTCAAAGTATCACAACCTCATAAAAAAAATCAGGTCTTTGACAACCAATTCGGTTCTCAGTTCTTTTTAAGATGACTGCACTAGTCTCGTGCAAAAACAGATGTCAAACAGGAAAATTTGTGTTTGTCTTTTATTAGCATGAGCTTATTTTCGATTCAGGATTTCCTTTATTATATATTTCTTAAGTGGTTTGATGATCATTTCATATGAATATCGAAAATAACGCGCACACACATATTTATATTTATTTGTCCTATTGATTATTTAATCAAAATACATAAAAATGCAGTTCATACAAGGTGTATGATGGGCATTTTTTACTTCTTAAATTTCGTGTTATCTCGTGATGTGACTCCAAAAAGAAAGAAAGAAAAAGTAATAAAGATGTGTACACATGTCATTCATGGTGTAAAAATGTTTTTTTATTTATTGTGATTTGTACACCACTTGAGTCATTTAATTGAATTCACTGAATAAACTTTTCTTTATTGTGGACACAATCTTTTCTAGTATATATGTTTAATTTAGCTGTTGTGTGCATTATATTCTTCTGTCTCTATATTCTATATCCTATTTGTTTAACAACCTCTTGCTTCTGCTCTCTGTCTTTGCCCCTGTGTCCAAAAATGGGGCTAATCCCAAATTAATCAGGCACAGTAACTTCTGAAACACCCTTGAATACGGATACTCCGTGAGCTTGAGCTCTCATGAGTGACTTGTTAGCCTGCCTTTGTCTCACCTGGTCACACTGATGCCCTTTTCCACCCACTTTCGATCCATTTGACCTTCAGACAGTGAAAAGAGGGGCTACGGGGAATGACGAGTTAAAAGAGAATGGGAAAGGAGGTGCTGGGTCAATGCCGGTGGACCTGCAGTCTTGCCCCCTCCCCACACCCAGCGGGACACTGGGGCAGATTATGGGGACCATGCTTGCCCATTAATGAAACTCTTTGCGGGAGAAATTAGACTGGTGACCCAGGCGGTGAGGGCCCCTATACTTCCCCCCTTTTCTCTTTTGGGATTGTCAGTTCTTTGTTGCCAATAGGATACTCTTTGATGGGGCTATTGGGGGAAGGTTGAACTAAGGGGCCTTAAGCAATGGCGATGACCCCTTTATTGCTCGGAGACAAGGGCACTGTGTGGAAACGGGATATAAGATGACAAGTGCACTGTTCTTTGGGTGAAGGGGTGGTGGGATCAGGCTTTCATTATTCCAGTCACTGCCAAGGTTCTATTATAGACTAACCCAAAGAGAGTACTCTTAGCCTCAGTCACTGAATTCAGCATGTTTGTTTATTGTTTTTTTTTCTCTTCAAGGCATGCTTTTTTCCATCAATTTGATCTTGGTATTCTTTGGGTGTGGTATAAGGGGTCTTTTTTAGCACGTCGACATCCAGTCTTTTTAAGCTATCGGTTTCCCAATGTCAGTTTCATGTAATGTAGCTTGTGGTATTATGTTAAAGTGCTACCTGCCCTTCAAACAAAAGTGAAACCAAACAAACAAGAGCCCTCAGTTGACTAGCGTCAATCATTCAGGGCTTTTTAGTGTTTATTTCTTAACTCTGTGAGACAGCAAGCTCTTCTCTTAGCCCCGAAAATGAGCCTGCAGTCTTAGTTTGGACTTGTCTGGCACACCAATTTGCTTCTCTTGGCAGCTAGGCAACACAGAGGTATGCAAAACAGCCATTGAGAGCCCCGCACAGCGAGTGGGAAAAACAGCCAAGGCGAGCACAATGAAGCAAGTGCTTTCAGCTTGTTCGCCGTCACGTTTTCCGTGATCCACAGACTCGCAATGATTCGTCCTTTCAAAATTTCACCGGGTTAAGGGGCGTACAGTGAAAGTTTGGGCAAGCTCTTGCAAAATCAACAAACAATGGACATGGCGCTTTAACATGTTGATGGCTGCAGTGAATCTGTCACGTCGAATCAGCTCAAAGAGTCTGATTTAGCTCAGCGTGATTTGGAGCGAGTGCTCTGCTTAGAGCTGTGGTTTGTTGCAAACCAAGCGGCATTAGGATATGTATTTTTGTTTGTCGATCTGTGCAAATAACCCTTTGCAGAACTGAATAAGATTTAACTGGCATAGAGAGGAGGGAAATGTGTAACGTTGAAAGAATTCACCAGATAAGTGGAACCAACTGCCTGAGGCTCCCTTCCCCAGAGAGAGGGAGAGAGTTACAGCTTGGTTAATGATTGGGCGGCTTTCAAGAGTGAATAAACGGCTGCTTCATGAGCAGATGGAAACAAGGTTGGGTTTTATGTCTCATTGTTTGTAGCCGGTTCAAACAGCCCTCCAACCCCCAGTTCTCAGTGCCTCACTTGCCTTAATCTTCACAATTAGGAGCGCTGTCTTAATCTGTCTGCGACCAAACCTGTGAGAACGCCAAGATGATTTACAGGTTATCTGTGACTAATAACAGATGAATGAAGACATGGGGTGTG
Source organism: Sinocyclocheilus anshuiensis (assembly GCF_001515605.1). NCBI lineage: Eukaryota > Metazoa > Chordata > Actinopteri > Cypriniformes > Cyprinidae > Sinocyclocheilus > Sinocyclocheilus anshuiensis. The sequence continues at coordinate 352,700 of NW_015558640.1, forward strand.
GGGAGGTTTTTACTATGCTATGTTCATAGCACTGTGAAGTGAGGGATTGTTGGTTTAAGACTAGATTGCGTTTCATATTTCTTGTTTGTTTTAAGGCATTTCTTGTTTGTTAAAGGCTTCGTTTTCGTGGTGTAGCATGCAGAGTTTTGGTTCTCAGAACATTCTGGGAATGTCAAATTCTTAAGTTATTAAAAAAAAAAAACCTAACCTATAGAGAACATTCTATGAGTTTTCATTAGGTTGTCACTAGACACATTCCTGCAAAATCTTAGAACCTTAGTTTTGGTTATAAAAATAAAACCTAAAAATAGGTTCTTATTGGGTTGTCACACAAAAACCATCCTGCAACATTGAAAACGTTTATGTTTAAGAAAAAAAAAACCTAAAGAGAAATTTCTTAAAACACTTTTTGGTTCTCAGAAAAATGACCAAACAGGAACCAAACGCTAACATTAAGGGAACATTCTATGTTTGCTTTGAAGACCGTTTGTGTTTGGTAAACATTAGGAGGCTGTCGGTCTGAACAGGTCAGGGCTTCCATTTACAGAATTAAGCACCTACTGTGGAAATATGAGCCATGCGGGAGAATTTGCAGCCACACCTGCAGTTATATAGCAGACATTGTGTGAGCGGGTGGCTGCACTCTCTCTTTGCTTATAAAAACTAAAGTAGTCTGCTGTAAAGGTCTCCGGTACAAGGGTGCAAATGTCGCTTCAAAGCTGACGTCTAGTGCTCAGGTTTCGTCAAGAGACTTGCTGACACGTAGAGGTCACTGGCAAGGAAGGTGAGCTACACACATACATATTCTCTGTACGTCGCAGTGTTTTCCCTTTGGCTGTGTGGCACACCTGTGTCATAATACTCTTTATTATTTCTGGAAGTGAGTAAACACCTGTTTCCCAGCCTGTACTGTATTGGGTTGTTTGAGTCTGTTTTAATGAGGCTTTGAAACCGAAAGAATCAGACAGGGTTACAATTACAGCTTCCTTTTTATAGGGTGCTGGAATTAAGTCCTTGCGCTGCGTGACATTAGAAATAGTATTATACGTTTCAGAGAATGACACTGAATTGGAAGATTGGTTAACTTTGCAATTCACCTTGCACCACCGTTGGTGGTCCTGGGTCCAGTTTCAGTGGTAACGATTGCCATTCAAACAACAGCTGATGTCATGCTAATTGTTAGCAGATGTAGTGGTATTTTTTTCAGTCTTGTACAAAAGGCCAATTATCGACATTTCCCATTTGGAGACATGATTCGAGTATTCTGCTCAATTTCCCCACTTGTGTCATTGAGATGGAATGAGCGCCGTTGCAGTGGCTGCTCACAGTTGCCAGTTGTCAAGGAAACGCAGCGTGAAAGGCAGAACTAAACACATGGAAGGTTTTTGTCTCCCTTTGCAGTCGACTGTAGTGTGAAATTTTTATTGCCTGGCACCTCTTGATAAGCTGTTTTAGAAGCAGGCAATTGATGCCCCATTGAGAATAGCGCCTTGCAGCTTGAAATCAAACAGATATCTCATGTGCTTTGTCAGTCATAATGAGAGGTTACGGAGACTGTACTCAAAAGCACCATAGATCAATTTTGTGCGGCGTTTGGGAAGGTCAGTTGCTTGATTGTTGTGTGTGTGCATTGTGGGTGGCTGAGGAGTTGGGTCTTCCAGGGGTCTTTGATGTTTCCTGATACTACATCTTTTAAAAAATGATAGCTGCTGCCACCTGGTGTTAACAAATGAGGTTCTGTAAGTGTAGACTAATTTCCTGTCACTCTTTTGGCACTCTGCACATTTTGTTGTGCTAAATGTAAAGCAGATGGCACACAACCTGCAGGAAGCTGAGATTGAAGTTGACAGATCTGGGAATCCTGGATGTGGATGAAGCTTTTTGGACTGATTCCAATCCAAAACAAACACAAAACATATATAGAGTCCCTGCATACTGCAGAAATGTCAGATGAAGGACATGGGCTGACTAGTGTTCCCCACCACCCTTTCTTTACCTCTCTCTATCCTTTACATTCCCTGCATACTAACAGCTTTTTGTGCACCCTGCTGTTCCTGTCGTCTTTATACAGGAGGTGTTCTAGATTTGGACATCTGTGCTGAGGAATGTAAAATCGGCAGTATACTTGTGCCAACAAGCACTCATTTATCTTTTTTGCCAACTCTCACTCGTGTAGATCAAGAACTAATGCTTAAATTGTGCACATTGGCATTGCATGCAAACCTAGTCTGGGTAAAAGATCCCCAATAAGATCTTTGACTTGAGATGATCTCGGCTGTAGTTTTGTCTTGTCCTTATTGTTGATCTGTTTAACAGATGATTGCAGTTTGCTAAAAGATGCATTCGTTCAGCTCCAGTAAAAGAAACCATCACTTGAGACTTTGTTATATGTGTTTCAGTAGTTGAAGTCTTATTTCTTATATTAATGTTTGGTTTTTTTTGCAGGTATGCTGGTTGTAAATGTTACCTGGAGGAACAAGACGTATGTGGGCACACTTTTAGACTGCACTCGACATGACTGGGCGCCCCCACGGTAAGCCTGTACTGTTTGCAGGGTAAATTCAACCTAATTTACAAATGCATATGTTCAGTTTGCTATGAAACCAGTCCCTATTAGAATGTGACACAGTTTTGCCAAATAAATTCAGTGTAAAGACATTTTTTTGAAACAATAAATTCTGCCTGCTACATACTCCTGATAGACCCTCTCATCATCTCCTCTGGGCTTTTCTGTGCTGCCATTGCAGTAATGAAGGAAACATTGGAGGGTAATGTCTCAAAACGCCCCCCTGCTGACACCCACTTTTTGAAATGCAACATCGTGAAGGAATTGATTTCTCCCAGCCCCCCTTTTTCTTTTCTCCTCCTTGCATCGATCTAAAGCAGCAGCAGTCCCTCACAGACCAGCATTTTAGTTACGATTCTGCTGGGTCCCAATGCCATGAATGTCTTGCCTGACACAATAGCTTGAGACAATAACTGTGTTTTCAGGTTTGAAGGAGGCATCTTTTTGACCTTGCAAATATTTTTTTACAGTACAGACACTCCAACACTTAGCTATGTTTATTTTTCATGCTGTATCCTGCCCAAGGTCAGATACCAGCACTGCATGGCACAAACAATTTGCTGTGCATAAAGCCGTGTACATTTAAGAGACTCGGCCTCAGGAGGTATCTTGTAATTTCTAATCGTAATGTTCCAGAAAAGGCTGTATTTCCATGGTGCACTTTATCTGCTGGCTGCAGGAGGCTTCAGGCAAACATTACTAACACAGCATTAGCCCCTGGGGAGAGTACCGGTGAAGATGATGCAGTGCATTCATATAAGAGAGTTTCTTCCGTATGTTTGCTTTCCAGTCAGAGCTACTTTGAGTCACATGTAGTCCCTGGAACAGGTTAAAGCAATTAAAGATGAATGGAAAAGTCATTCCTGTATTTTTTTTTTTTTTACTTTTAACTATCACCAATGCAGAAGCCTCCATTGACAGATCTGACTCTTACGATGGACATCTCGAGTACTCGGAAGTGACAGTGATGATTTGGGTGTTAACTTGTGGTCCAGTTAGTTAGAGGGGGGAGGGAGTGACCACTTGCAAAACTGTACACAGTGACTTGATGCACCATCTGAAAATCATGCATTGAGACTTTGATAAAACAGCAACATGTCATTAAATTGTTGTATAACCAACAATTGAAAAACAAACCATATCTAGTTCCTTCTAACCCCCAGGAAATCTCCTCAGTTGATGAAAATGCACATTCCTGTTTGACAGACAGGTTTTTTGTCCCTGTTAAAAATCTCTTAACATTACATATCAGCCTATGATATATATCATCTTGTCATTCTGCTGGTGCTAGAAATCTCAGTTCTGTTCTGAGGACTGGGGGCCTTGAGGAAGCTTCCTTAACCCTCTGGGGTCCGAGGGTGTTTTGGGGCCTGGAAAAGTTTTGACATGCCCTGACATTTGTGCTTTTTTCAGATGCTTACAAACATTTGAATGTCTAAAGTTTAATAACACTGTAATCAGCACAAACTGCGCTACAATAATATGTGAGCAGCATGTATGTACGTGATTGTGTTTTTGAGAAAACAACATTTATGCGTGCTTAGTGAAAAACTACAATTTTAAAGTCACTGAAATGAGGCCATAAAACACATACAGAACATTTGATCACAAGACTTTTGAGAACTGATCTTGAAGTCTAGAGTTTTTGCTTCAAAATTATGTGAAAATCATCTTACTCATTCACAGAAAACAATATATTGATTTAAATTTTCTAAGACACTTTTTGTGTAGAAAAGGTATATGCGAGTAGGCGTGAATGATCATGAATAATGCTGTGATTCACACCTGAGAAGACAAAGGCCTGCATAATGAGCTGCATAATGAGCCTTTCAGTCAGGTGCGTGACTGAGAGGGAATTGCTACAAGAAAGAATGTGAGGAAAAAAGAAATGTATATATTTTTTGTTTGTAGTTAATTTAGAATACATATAACTATCACATAAAATAACTAATGGGAGTGCGTGCATCACATGGTCTTAGCTGTGGTCCAGGTTCTTGTGCAGGATGTTTCACTTGATTATACATTTAGTCAGGAATCATGGTTTGGAAAAAGTAACTAGTAAAATATGTACAGGTTATGTCACAGTAACACAATAGCAACTAATTCAAGTAGGCAAATAAAAAAAGACTGACTATATCCTCCACTGAATATCATGCCGGCGCGTTCTTCTGAGGAAAATCCAAAGCTTATTCCTCTCAGCGCGTCTTCTTCCAGAAGCGAAGTAGCCGAGATGAACTTGAGGAAAAGTCTCTCTGCTTTGTTTGCTGTGATGTGGGCGTTTACATGCGCGTGTTTCACGTGGACTATTATAATATCAAAAGCTCGATCGGCGCGTGGGCGTGGTCACATTAGCGATAATGAGGGCGACGGCCAAGACTTGACATCGCGTTGGTTTCATACTGATTACTTTGTCACATAATATTTGTTTTCGTCATGACTTACTTCGTTTAAAAGTAGACATGTTAAGATTTCTATAGATATATCTGTCATGTGTGTGTGTCAAATATTCGCTGAGTTTCAGTTCATTTTAGTGACGCGTTTCAAACAGATATGCGCGGAGAATGAGACGGCTAAAAGCATACCCTGTTTATTTTCTTTATTTTGCAAAAGCACAATGTTTTGTTGATATTGTGAGTGTACACAAATAAAAGTAGACCCTTTACAGATTTAAATGCTGTATTACTCTTATATGTACGATCAAGTATGAAGGAGCATTTTAGTTCTTTTTGCTGTCAACATTCAAATCTGCAAAAAGTTCCGCCGGCGGAACTGTCGACCCCAGGGGGTTAACTGCTTGGTTTTACTACGGTTTAATGCCTGTGCTTTGATCGAGCTCTCTGGTTGCACTTGCCTCTGATTCTGTGCCTAATCTGTTGGAGGATGTTATCACACTGCATCTAATCAGCAGCCAGGTCACTCTGGCTTAATCCTGCAGCAGTGTGGCACTGCATGCAATTCATCAGAACAAGCGTTGCTGTCGAGATCAGGGATAACAAGAGGATAAAAACGCGCAGCACGTTGCTGGCTCTCCAGGGCCCAATGGAGAAGCACTTATAGAATCCAAATGGAGAGGCTGATTTAGAAGAGAGGCCATCTCTCATCCATGAGAAAATCTGCAGCACTGTTAGCACCCTTTGTGGTTTGCAGATAATTGTGAGAGTTTTAGGCAGAAAGTGGACGGCGCTTATTTTTTTGATTGATGATTCTGAATGCAATGTCAATGGAAGATTTCTTTTTCATATTGAATTTAATTTTTTTTCCTTCTGCTTCCTCAGGTTCTGTGAATCACCCACAAGTGACCTGGAGATGAGAAATGGCCGTGGACGGGGTAAAAGAATGAGGCCCAATAGCAATACACCAGTCAATGAGAACAGCAACTCCTCTGATAACAAAGGCAGCAACAACAGCAAGACTCGAGCCGCATCCAACAGCAAAGGGCGACGGGGCAGTCAGAATTCCTCTGAGCGGCGCACCCCACCAAATAGCAACACTGAGGATGTAAAAGCTAGTCCTTCATCTGCTAACAAACGCAAGAACAAACCTGCCTCAGACATGGAGCCCAATTCCAGTTCAGAGGACACTAAGGGTAGCAAACGTATGTGCACCAATTCAAACAGCGGAATACCTCATACTATTCTTCCCCTCTCCAACATCAAAGCTGAATCCTTGCCTCCCTCTTTGGATCGCAGCTGCCCCTCACCGGTGCTCATTGACTGCCCCCATCCCAACTGCAACAAGAAGTACAAGCACATTAACGGCCTGAAGTATCACCAGGCTCGTGCACACAATGATGATGACATCAAGCTGGACATAGATGGTGATAGTGAGTATGGTGAGGACTCCACTTTGCACCCTGAGCCAGGCAGTTGCAATGGTGCATCCATTTCTCAGAAGGGCTGTGCATCTCCTGCACGGTCAGTAACCCCGAAAGGCAGAGGATTTGATGCCCAGAGCCCATCACCATCATCAGGAAAGTTCAGCTCCAAGCAGCCTGGTAAAAAGAAACCAGAGGCTGAGCATGATTCTGGTGTGCCCATGGATGGTGGTGAAGATGGCCCATGTCTTACAGATGAGACAAGCAATGATGGCATTGATGATAAAAGAGGCTTGGACAAAGCTAAGAAGTCTGGCAGTGGTACCAAGGCAGACAAGCTCGCTCAGAAGGCAATAAAGTCAGCAAGGCCCCTGGTTCCTTCTTTACCTCCACAGCAGTTGTACGCCTTACCAACCTCTGGCTTCCCTGCCCCCAATTCTGGCTCCTCCTCCAGTATAGGCTCTGTGGTCCAGTCCATTAGCAAGAGTCCCCAAATAAAAACTATTCAAACCAAACCTGCAGTAATGGGAGATCCCTCATTGAACCCAGCCTTGGGCAGCTCTAAGGACAAGAAAAAGAAAGATAAGAAAAAGAAGGAGGGCAGTAAGGAAGGAGACAGTCCAAAAGCCCCTGGGAAAGGAGGGAAACCTGAAGGAGGCAAGAGCCCATATTCTGAGAGCTCAGACCAAGGCAGCAAGAGTGAGGGGCTGTTAAATGGATCCACAGATCCACATCAAAGTCGGCTAGCCAGCATGAAAGCAGAGGCAGACAAAATCTACAGCTTTTCGGACAATTCTCCCAGTCCTTCTATTGGTGTGGCCAGTCGGATAGAAAGTGGGGGGATGGCACAACCTCTCACTCCACTTCATGTAGTTACCCAAAATGGGGCAGATAACTCTTCTGTGAAGACCAACAGCCCAGCATACTCCGACATCTCTGATGCAGGGGAAGATGGAGAGGGCAAAGTGGAAGGTGTGAAGGTCAAGTCTGAAGATCAGGCAGGTCGGGAAGGTGCCAAGAAATCCCTGTTCCCATCCCAACCACCAAACAAAGACTCTTCTTATTACCCAGGCTATGAAACATACTACTCGCCCAATTATGGCAACCCAAACCCCAGTCCAGGAGTCTCTAACACTGTCACATCATTGCAAGATGGTGCAGTGAAGGTGAAAAAAGAGGAAGACCCAGAACCAGGGAATGACAAGAGCAAATCAGAGCCACCTGAAGATCGAAAGCCAGACATAGGTGCATCCTCTCAACAGCCACAGCAGCCTTCAGTCATTCAGCAACGTTCTAGCATGTTCATGCAGCCCCTCTATTACAATCAGTATGCTTATGTTCCTCCCTATGGCTATTCACCTGATCAGGCCTACCATAACCACCTGATGAACACAAACCCAGCTTACAGGCAGCAGTGTGAGGACCGACAGCGGCAAGCAGCTGAGCAGCATCGTGCCGCAGAGAAGAAATCAGAGGCTGCTCAGAAGGATAGGGAAGCATCCATGAAGTCAGAAGAATGGAAGCAGAAAGCTTCGGTTCCTCCTACCTTGTCTAAAGCGCCAAGTCTCTCAGACTTGGGCAAACCGTCCCCACAGGGCAAGCTCAAAGATCCCTCGGAGCCTGGCAAGTCAGTCATTATCCCCAAAGGAGAAGATGGCAAGGGACAGACCCATCAAAGTGAGGGGTTGAAAATGAAGCTAAGTGAAGCTGGGCATCATGCGAAGGATGAGCAGAAACCAGGCCATGAGTCTGGGAGATCGGCTATGGAGCAGGCAATGTACATGTACAGACAGGTATTGAACTTAATATGCCTCAAGCATTGCTTAAACATTCTTCTTGTTTCTTTCTACAATACAGTTGTTGAATCTTGAATCTTTCATAATGGGTATTTCAAACTCCACTTTATTTTTCAGGAGCCAGACTCTCGCCTGTGGCCCTACGTTTACCCCAGCAAGTACCCCGATGCTCAGAAACAGATTGATGAGGAGAGGTGGAAGGAAGAGAGAGAGCGGGATCGTGAACGAGAAAGGGACAGAGATCGGGGCAGAGACCGTGAGAGAGACCGGAAAGGCAAAGACGAAAGGCAGCGTTCTAAAGACACTCCCTCTAGAGAGGAATGCAAGGAAGGGGCAGAACCACGAACTTCATCGGCCTCAGAGGAGCATAGAGTCATAGGCAAAGATCCACGAGCTCATATGCAGTTTTCCTCACATCTGCCGCAGCATCAGTCATATATGTCTTACATGCACGGATACCCCTACGGCCAGGGTTATGACCCCAGCCATCCGGGATACAGGGGGATGCCTACTGTCATGATGCAGAATTACCCCGGTAAGTCCATTGTGGATCTAACTATTTTGAACTAGCTTTTATGTTGATACTTTTGTTTTACACCACTTTAGGAAGCATTTATTTTTACCTTTAACTAGGATGCTGATATATAAAGGGTCACTATTAATTTCACCCCATTCCTAGGGTCGTACCTGTCACCAGGGTACTCTTTTTCTCCATATGGCAATAGGATGCCACCTGGAGAGGAGGGTGAAAAAGCTCATGCCAGTCCTACAGTGAGTGGCAAGTCTGCATCTGAGTCTAAAGCTCTTGATATCCTGCATCAGCATGCTAGCCAATACAAGAGCAAATCGCCATCGGTGGGTGAAAAGACACCCCATGAAAGAGACAGAAGTGGGAGTGAGCGGGAAAGAGATGGTGAACGTCCGAGATCTTCGCCCTCTCAGAGGATCATGCCTTCCCACCATCACTTAGGCTATTCACTACTCCCAGGACAGTACGACCTATCTTATGCTACAGGTAAGCAATAAAAATAGCTTAGTCTAGGTTGAAGTAAAGGGATGTTCTGTAAAGTCAGTGTAGACATGTTTCTTTTCATGTGTTAGGACAGAAACCAGTCTTGTCCATGACTGAATTCCTGTTTTAAAAAGTAAGGTGTTTCTCCATCTCACAGGTATCTCCTCTTCAGCCATTGTTGCCAGTCAACAAGCCTCTGCCCCCTCACTTTACCCCCCAGCACGGAGGTGAGAATGGTAAGATGGTTCATCTTTATCTACAAGCACAAAGATTTTACTTCATACATTGTAGGATTGGGCAATATAGCTATATATACAGTATTTTCCACCCCTTTTAAATATCTTAGTGTTTTTGTATTTGCCCTGAAATGGTTTAAAAGGTGTTTTAGCAGAGGAACCATTATTTTGCCAAAAAGCCATTGTTGCTTGGTAGATTCAAAATATTTAAAGCAAACTGTAGTAAAAAAAAAATTTAAATCAAGATAATCAAACAATCATGAAAAATCTTGAATTTTTCACGTTCATTAAACTTAAAGAATTACATTTGGATGTTTTGTTTTGTTTTATGGGCCATGCATAGTGATAAACGACCATATTTACCATATGTATATTTTCCCTAAAGTATTTTAAAGCATGCAAATGCTCTGGGGGGGCATCCACATACATTTAGGTGAATCGTTCAGTGTGTTTATTGTTTAAACTAGGCAGTTTAAAAGAACTGAGCTGCAGAAATGAACTGAACCTCCTAACGCCTAATTTTTGCTGCTATAAAAATATGTTTCTTACACACACAAGCCCTGGCACAAGAAGTGGATGTATAACTAGGCTACTCCCATGGTCTTTATAAACTTAATGGCCAATAAAAAGCATATTAAAATCATCACAATAGTCACAACACTAAGTTAATTTTATATTGCAAACAAAATAATACTGATATATTGTGACTGATTCTCTTTGACTCCCTGGAATTAAGTGCTGTACAGTCTTTGCTGTCCTCTAGTGGTCAAAATCTCTTATTTCTGATTTTAAAAATTCCCAAGGCCTTTTCATACTGACTACAATAGCTGTTTAGTCACTTTTAATGCAACATATACTTACATTTGTCTACTGTTTACATAAGTTATCATATTGGAAAATACATTATGACATGAAAATATTAATCCGTTTTATTCTCATTCCCATTCTAGGGAGAAGTGACTGGCTGTTTTTCTGCAGACATGTGACTGGTTCACATGAGGATGTGATGTGGAGCTTATGACATCAGTTCAGTGATGTCCCTGATTTCTTTACGGTTGTTTTTCCCTGACTTCCCGGCGTCTTTGACCAACACCGTCAGAGAGGAGACAGTGGATGCTGAGGTTTCTACGTTCACGCCAAACTCCACCTCGGGAAGCGCACATCTGTACACCTCCCTCTCTGTGCTGCTGGCTACATACTCAGGAGAGAGGAGACACAATCTGTCTGCAGAGACGTCATATGATGCGCAAGCTCTCAGAAAAACATGGACCAACAGAGTTTGGGAGATCTTGAATGAACCTGGATGCAAAGACATTCTGGAAGTCAGTCACTACATTGTGTTCAAAGCCTGGGCAAACTGCTGCTCTAGAGCCATGAGGATTACCAAGGTTGTTGATGTTTTGTTTTTTTCCCTGAAGGATTCCAGCATCTTGGTTGCCGCTCTTCATCTTCATACACTTACAATCTATTTGTGGATTATGCAAGTGGATAAGGCTTGGTTTTCTTCACTCAGTTCATTCAGGGCAGTAAATTCACGTTCATGTTACCATTGCGAAGCTATCGTCAACATACTTGAGAGTAGACAGTTCTTTGTCCAAGAGGCATTTTTCAACGCGCTTCTCCGTCTTTAATGTTCATATTTATGTTTATGGATGATGAACAAATTGCTTGAAGTCACTCCATTAACTTAGCATTGGTCGCTTTGCAGTGCAACTGCTTCAATTTGCTTCGCATTGGTCGGTTCAACAGTGACCTGAGGCCTTCTGACATTTTGGATCATTTTCCGTGTTGTGGATAGAAGATGAAGCATTGGCTGCACTTTGACATGGAGTGCCCCAAAAGGCAGGAACTTTGACTTCCAGACTGGATTTACGGATTTTTCTGGCCTGTATTGACCGTTATAATGTGCGGAGACAAGGCTATCTGCTTCTCCCAGGCTCTAGATAGTCGTTTGGGACACGATGTGTGTGTTTGCCAATGGAGTTACCAGACTCTACTGAACTGTGTTGTCTGGTCACGAACTGAACCTTCACACATGGATACATTGCTGCTTGTGAATCTCATACCAGACTGCATAAGTGAAGTCCAAAATGGAGCAAACCTTGAAGGCTTAGAGCTATCCGAGTAAGATAACCCCAAAAGAGGCTTAGAGCCAGCATCCAGCTTCTAGACGACTTCTACTTTGGGTCGGTCGTCCGATCCACAGACTCGCGGAGCATGAAACAAGGAAGACCTGGATAAACATTCCCACACTTTTTTCTTTACGTCTGTCTGCATGGTATAATCCAGCACTCGGTAAAAGCATTAATCCAAACAGAGAGCAATGCGACAAGCAGGCGTTCGCCCTTTTCTCCCTCACTATGTGCTTTCTGTATATATTGTACAGAGGAATTATTTTAAAAAAAGGTTGTTGGATGCCATCGGATTTTCTTACTCTGTCTCTTTCTCTTCCTTTTTTTTTTTTTTTTTTTTTGTCTGTTAGCCTTTTTTTTTTTACCGTTGTTGACATATCAACGTTTAGCTGGTATAACGGCTTTATATTGGAAGTGTTTTTTTGCTTTTTTACTACTTCTACCCCTCCTCTTCAATGTCTAGTTAGTCCCACTCTGCTTTGAAATGGTTTAGAAGCACATCTTTTGCGTTCACTGAAAGTCAATTTTAATATGACGTCAGGATTTTTAGTCAACACCCCCCCCCCGCAAAACACATAAGCAATGGTGCGTTCATATATCAGAAGAAAACTAAGTGAAAACCCGAGTCCAGTGCTAGTTTTTCCAGTCCATCGTCATGCAGTTATTGTGTGAATGTGAAACTCTCAGGAGAGCATTATTGAAATCTGAGCATTTTAAGTCATCCTGGCATGTTCATCGCTCTCGGCTGTATTCAAACTTGATTATTGAACGGCACAGGGAAGAGGACATTACTTAACGTAATTTGTTTGTAGTGAAGAGGTGGCTTTTCCCACATGTTAAACATGACAGTTTGTTTTTCATCTCCGTCGTGAGATGACTAGTAAAACAAAAACAGCAAGTCTGCAAGATGGGTTTTTGGCTCCTTAAATTTATAACTGAGCATTAATTTCAATGCCACCAAAAACCCCTAATCTGATTTTAAATAATGAGGTTTAATGGCACAATGCATTAGTTTTATTTTGTTGTAGGAGAGACCCGGGCCAGATCTCTTTAAGAATTGTTATTTTATCCTCTCAGTGGAGATGGAAAACGGTACACATTTTATGCTGATTTAGGACCAGATTTCTCTAACTAAACCCTAAGCAGTAACTAATCGATATCGCAGCACTGGTCTCAGATCAGCGTCAACAGAGTTAGGGTTTTTATATATAGTAATAACCTCACTTTTAGTTGTTCTGTCTTTGCGCGTTTAGCCAGTAAACCTGTGCTGTCTGGTGACTTGATTCATAACTGTTGAGGAAAAAGCGCTTGATTGTTTTAATTTATTTTCGAGGGTTCTTCTTTTGTTGTTTTTTTCTAGTTCAAGTTTTCTGCTTGTAGAAAGATGAAACAGCCGGTTTTAAGTTCAAACATTCGTTTATATTTGTCTCAGACGGTGCTAATATAGCCTGCCCTGTGCGATCCATGTGGGAAGAGAGGAGGGAAGTTGCTTTTTTGGTTTTATTTTGTTTTCTGTTCTTATTAGGCTCCTCCCACTAATTAAGCCCCGCCCACCCCAAGCCCATAGAGAGCAGCGGCTCAGTGTCGTCGGTACTTGAAAGAAAGATGTTTACACCTCTTCATTTCTGTGTTTCGATATATTTCTCTTTGTAAACCATCACTCTCTTTCCCCGCCTTCCTCACTGTCTCGCTGCCTCTGTCCCGCTCTCTCTTCCTAGGGATCTCTCATGTAAAGTGTAAATTGCTACATTTTTTTATACAATACTGTAACTTGCCTTTGTACATTTAGGCAGAAAATAAATCTTTTTATGAGACAATCACTCCTGTTAATCCGTGTCTTATCTGTCTGAATGAGCGGCATGTGTATTATAATTAAAAACTATTTTCTGATCAGAAATGGAAAAAAACAAAAAGGTGATGTAAATCAGGCCAGTGGGAGGTTTTTCAAGGTTTGAATGGGATGGCAATACTAATTCAGAATTAAATATGTATAATTTGTTGGGTTTTTGTTTGTTTTATGACAATATAAACGGAATACTTTGATTATATCAAATATATTAAATTTTGACCAGTGTTGGGGAGTAACTAGTTACATGTAACACAATTACATAATTTAAATACAAAATAAATGTAACTGTAATCAGTTACAGTTACTGAGAAAAAATGCGTAATTAAATTAGTTACTTATGAAAATGTTAACGATTACAAAGGGGGTTACATCTGAATATTTTCACACACACCTACATACAGATTTAATTGATTTAGTTTTGATTAATTCAGAGTAGAAGACCTGAGAAAATGTTTCATTTCTCGTTTTCTTTATCCACACTTATTTTACCAAATAAATCAATCTCAACTTGCCTCCAACTGACCCAAATCAATAACAGGAATTGTATTACCAAGCTTTGGCCAGCAGAGGGCTGTCTTTTACCTGCTTTTGGGGCCTAGTTGTGCCTCGCTAATGATTCGAGAAAAGAAATTGTGTTGACAATTTCGTATTCAGCAAATTCTTGATTGTATCTGTGTATGAACGCCATATTTAATGTATCACCAGTTAGGGTATGAGAATAGGTGTACAGTCCATTAAATTGTTGATACTTTGGTGTATCTGGGTGTCAAACCCTGAAAAATACTACGTTCATATTTCGTGATAAGATCGTAAGACAATGTATAGCATAATATACGTACCGTACGTGTATAAATCAAGTGTAATATGGCGTCCACCCTAAATAAGGACCAAATGTGCTCAACTCTGTAACAATTAAGCAAACGATAGATGAAGTAGTACTCATATAAAAATGGCGTGTGAATCAAGTACCTTGTCAATCGACAGCAGTCTTGTTTGTTTCCTTCTTCACGTCCGAAAACAGCAACTTTATGTTTGGGAAAGAGACTAAAACCTGTGGAAAGTTATGTAGAAACCTGGCTTACATCATAAACATTTATCATTTAAAATATAGGAAGACGTTTTACTTCTTGAAAATCCGTTTTCGGCTTCTGAGGTACTTTTTGGTGCCGTTTTGTTGCTCAGCTCAGCTTCGCGCCATCAGCTGACCAGCGCGGGAATGAAGAGCCGCGCCCGCTTGAGGATTCAGCAGTTGCCATGGAAACCCCACGTGAGCGCTGGAGGAGAATCAAGCTCATAAACAGTGTTGCCGTGGTTTTCCCGCGGAATCGGGCTACTTCAACACTTGCCGCGTGATATTTAGCCACTGGAATGGTAACGTTTGTTCAATATTAAGAACTGCCAACCCGTAAAGATTGTGTGTGAGAGCTCGTGAAGCCCTCGTGATGTTTTGTCTCTTTATATGCGAGGCACGTGCGCGATTAGAATTCAAGGCCCTTGGTGCCAAACACAAACAGCCCACTGTATGAGATGTGAATCTAAAACACTATTCTGTTTATAATGCCTTGCAAGAATATGCAACAATTTGAGAAAATTGCTGCTTGGTGCCAAACACAAACAGCCCACTGTATGAGATGTGAATCTAAAACACTCTATTCTGTTTATAATGCCTTGCAAGAATATGCAACAATTTGAGAAAATTGCTTGAAGATAGATGGTGCAATGAATATACTGTATATGCCACCGCACTGAATGATTGCTACATTTGATACAGCATTCACATTGTATTTAAAACAATACCATAGTACCACAGCAAAAGTTATTGTTGGTGTTGCTTACATATGCATATTAACTATAAGACCGGGGCTAGTTGTCACACTTTTTACTCAGGTGAATATTTCACAAGGTGGGTTATGATTATTAATTTTTGTGTAAACAGTTTTTGAACATTTTTACTGTTATTGCACAGGAAAATATACATGCATCACGGAGACATCACGTCTACATTTTTAGAGTGTTTGCTCATCTGCAATACGTCTATAGGACGTTTCCTATCAGATGTGAAATAGACGTTTAGAAGATGTCTTTAAGATGTTTATGATTTAGAATGCATGTAAAACTGACATCTTGACGTCTATCAGATGTTTGTACACAGCAGATGCTTTCCAGATGAAGCGATCTTTAACAGACATCTTGCAGACGTGCGTTTGCTATCTGGGGCAAGTTGTCACAATGGCAACTAGCTAGACTAACAATTAACAATTATAACGCAAACGAAATCATAAAATAATACAAATATGTAAAAGGAAACAAATATGACAACTAGCCAACTTCTAATTTAACTGTACGCTCTGTAAACGCTAGCGATGATTTAATGTATTCACTAACTCGTGTGTGTGTGTGTGTGTGTGTGTGTGTGTGTGTGTGTAATATTGTTAAATGATATTTGCCATGTGCATTTACGATATAGTGCAGTTGACCTTCATTTCCAGCTGATGTGAAAATACAGAACGGAAGACAGGAAGTGCTATTTCACAAGTGGTTTGCAGGTACATCCGTCCACGTGCTTGAAGAGCTACTGCAGGAGCAGCAACTCTAGGGGCGGGGCCTGTTTGCCAAGCCACGCCCCTCTGCCTCCGCACGTCTGAGCAACAAGCCGCAACCGGTCTGCAGAATTTCCCGTTGCACACACACACAGTACTGATCTGCGCTCGTGCTCTTAAAGAGCGACGTACCCTCGGGTTTGTGTGATCATATGATGTTTATACGCGGTAATCAGATGTGAATGTGCACGAGGAACCTGATGGAGAAACACATCGGCTGTGTTTGTCATGAAATGACGGAGTGGAGTTCGGTTTGAAGGTAAGAGACCGATGCAATCATGTCCGCTTCCATTTATTGTTACTTAATGCATTATTGCTGGATACATTCATGCATTCTAGACATGGTTTCGTGAATTGTCAGGATTGTAAAGCGAATCTAAATGATGCTGTATTGGATACATGAACATCTCTGTCTGGTTATTAGTGAAACTGCCACGTTTGCAGTGTTTTCATCCCAAATCCACTTCAGTTCAGAACACTTTATACTTGTGACACTTTTGTATCGTTATTAAATCTTTAACAATCGTTATTTAATGCTTTGCATGCGAGAGTTTCGTATACTAATAGAAACATATATGAATCCAAGTTTTAGGAGATTTCTAATGTTATTAACACTTTGATATGCTGGAATTATTAAATCAGAAAGACACGAATTTCGCAATGTGTGTTTACTTAAAACTCAATTTTGAAATGTCTTTTATTGTTTATAAAATTGTGTTTTTTGAAGTAAACCCGTTACATAAAAGTACTTTCAGCATTAAAATCCATCGAAGAATACCCTAGTTTATGTCCAAAAGCCATTGTAGTACCGTGGTACATTTTGATACTTTTGTTTTTTGTATGTATACACATCTGCCCACTGCAGTACATGATAAAAATTACTTTTGTTGCCCATTTTGAATGCTGACCAAAAAATAAAAATGTGAGGACAGTCTGAATGGTTTAAATTGCCCACTGTAAATGTCATGCATCAAAGGTTTTAAAGAAAATGATTACAAACTGTTGCGGTTGTTTAAGTATTTATGATTATGAAATATCAGACTAGGGCTTGTTTGATTACATTAGGATATTATTTTATAATGACTGCTAAGATATTTGGTTGTTGTCGAGTTAATGCCAGTTGTATTTTCTTTCATGGGGACGTTGACTGGCGTAGAGATAATGCTAATAATACTAAAGCAGTCCCTAAAGCAATAACAACTTGTTTTATTGAGTTAAATGTGTTTCTTGTTGTGTTTGGAAGGGTTAAACGGCAGCCGGTAACTTAAAGGGTTAGTTCACCCAAAAATGAAAAATAGGCTGCGTTTTACTCACCCCCGAGGTATCCTAGGTGTATATGACTTTCTTCTTTCAGACGAATCCAGTCGGAGTTATATTAAAAATTGTCTTTGATCTTTCAAGCTGTTTCATGCCACTCAGCGGGTGTTGCATGCATCAGTCCAAAAGAAGTTAAATAAAAAATCTTAACCATCCATAAAAAAAAGTGTCTCACACGGCTCCGGGGGGTGAACAAAGGCCTTCTGCAGCGAATCGATGCATTTTTGTACGAAAAATATCCATATTAAAAATAAAATATCCTTATTCAATTGCACTCACTGTTGTAAACAGAAGCAGTTCCGAGCGGATGACGTATGAGTTCAGCGCTGCGCATGCGCCGCTCAGAAGTGATGAACGCGGAAGCGCAGCGGAGAGATCAAAACAAAACAACGGTCACTAATTAGAAGTACAAAACGAGGATTTGTAAAGAAGAATGTCGGAGGATTTCGATATAAGCCAACAGGAGACTGGTTTTCCTTTGCTAAAGTAAGGACACTTTGCTTCCTTTGCTCCTGTAAACATACATTAGTTTTCACGAGACTCACCGGCGCATGCGCAGCGCTGAACTCATACGTCATGCTCCCGGAGCTGCTTTTGTGTACAACTGCTGGCGCAAGCTACATTAAAGTGATTACTACGCTTTGAATATGGATATTTTTCTTACAAAAACGCATGGATTCGCTACAGGAGGTCTTTGTTCACCGGAGCCGTGTGAGACACTTTTTATGATGGATGGGTGCTTTTTATTTAACTTCTTTTGGACTGATGCATGCAACACCCGCTGAGTGCAACGATAGAGCTTGAAAGATCAAAGACAATTTTTAATATAACTCCGACTGGATTCATCTGAAAGAAGAAAGTCATATACACCTAGGATGCCTCGGAGGTGAGTAAAACGCAGCCTAATTTTCATTTTTGGGTGAACTAACCCTTTAAGGAGAGAGGAGGGAAGTTATTTAAAGCGCTGCTGCTCTTTTGTGTTAAAGTCTGTGAGTGTGTCTTTAAGTTTTCAGCTCTCTGCGGTCATCTATAATTGTCTTTTAACCGCATTAAATAGACTCTTCTGCTTACTGTACCCTTAGAAATATGCCAGGCCCTTTGCATTGACTGTAATGGTGTTTGTTTTGGCATAAGTTACATAACCTTGAACAGAAAAAGCAGACTGTTCGTTTTCCCCGTGACGTGGACTCTGCTGAAAAGGGTTTCCAGCGGCTGTTAACAGTCATTGACCCCTGATGCTTATAGCGAGAGCTTCGACATGTAAACACACACACCCTTGTGTATTATGGCTATATTTAGCATCTATTAAAACCTGATATTATTACATTAGACAAAAGATTAATGATGCTCAGAATATGATCTGATGTGTGGTAAACGTGTGTGCTGTGTACACAGCGTTTGAAGTGAAACACTCATTGTGTTGTTGCAGAGAATGTGGAGTGAGTGGTTTTGCGGTCAGCTCGGCTTCTGTAAAAAAGAAACAGTAAGGCTTGGCTCCAATTGCAAAAGCAAATGTCATAAGTGTTTGTGTTGAGAAGTACATGCATGTACATAAATGCTTTTGGAAGCTTATTGAGTCTTGTTGTATGTTGAGTCAGATTCAAACCTGCATGAGCGCCACTACTGAATGCATCAGAGCATGTGCAGGAACAGCTAGTTGATCTGAGAGTATATCAACTTCAACAGATGACCATAGAAGAGCATGATATGTATGTTTGCATGTATGTGTGATATGCGAGCTTACATGCGTGATGTGTGTGCTTGCATGCATGAGTGATATATGTTTTATATGCATGATATGTGTGCTTAATTGCATGATATGCATGCTTGCATGTATTGCATGCATGTCATTTTACTCTTTCAACAATGTAATTATTTGTGAAATTTACGAGCAATTTCTGAGCGCAAACTGTTTCAAAGTAAGTCCTACGCTGGTATTTTCAGTGATGGATGTTGCGTGACTTTGCATTTCTTGGCTGTAGTTTATTTTAGTTTGCGTGAAATGAAAGGAAAAGAAACTCACATTTTTGACACAGAATCCTGGGGCTTTATTTTAAGCTATTTTATTTTCCTGATAGCATTGCCAACACGTCAGGAAATTAGTGAAAGCGAGTCTGTCTGTCACCACAGCGTTTTCCCTTTCAAGAACGTCTGAATTTGAATAAAACTGAAAGCGAGGTCAGGACGAGCTCAGTTATTTTCCAGCAGGTCTGTGCTCCAGTGAAGAGAAGCAGAAGGAACAGAAGATTCGTTCAGACGACACTGTGAACCAAACAGACCTGAGAGTTGAGGAGGTTTTCTTTAGAAAAGGCCTCTTTCTTCATATACAGGATCATTTCGCGGCCTGGTTTTACAGGATCTGATTTACAGAGCAAAGCGAATGACGCAAGGGACATTGCAATCTAATAGGAAACTTTGAAAAAAAGTTTCACATTTTGGCAATGTGGGTTAATTTCACAACAACATGACTGGACCACATTTCATCCCAAATGATATTTTAAAGTAAATGAAGGTTGTTTTAAGGTCCATTAAGGTTTGTTTGCATTGTGACTATTTGCATGACAATTCATTACTATAATGTTTTTAGCTTCATTTTAGTGTATTATATAAAAAATGTTTTTCTATTTTTTTTTTTTATACCAGCACAAATTAAAGGCAGTACAGCATACTTCCATTATTTATTTATATATATATATATACACATTTTACAATAAGGATCAGGCTATTGTAGTAAACTAAAAAACTAAAACTAAAAAAAAATTTTACTGTACATGTTAATACGTGAAATAAAATATATTAAAAAAAACTTGTTGCCAAAGCTACATTTTTCAGTTTTTTCATGTAATTTAACTTGATGTACTAAAATAACTAAATCTAAAATTACATTTAAACAATATAGACATTTAAAAAATCAAAAACTAATAAAAAATGTCAAAAACACAACAAAATTACTAAAACCTAAAGTAGAATTAAAATATAAAAATATATATTAAAATTAAAACTGTTAATGAAATCAAAATATTAAAAAATACAACAGTATCTTGATGATGCTAAAGTAATTTAAAATATGAATGTTTTTAGAAACAATAATATTTTTAGTTTTCAGGTGTGTGTGTGTGTGTGTGTGTGTGTGTGTGTGTGAGAGTGTGTGTGAGAGTGTGTGTGAGAGTGTGTGTGAGTG